>NW_015176487.1:468507-487495 GCF_001447785.1 Gekko japonicus | reverse complement strand
ATGAAAGGAGAACCTGGCCACCATACTCTGAATGGTGAGCATGCTGTCCCGTGGCAAGAAAGTGTGTCTTTGTAAAGAATGTAACCATGCCCCTAGAAAGAGAATGGATTGGGTGGGGTGTAATTCAGATTTTTGCTCATTTACTATAAGACCTATAGATGTCAGGATGGACCAGATTAATTTCACATGGTCCAAAGAGGCCACTGCAGAGGGTCCTGTTAAAAGACAGTCATCTAAATATGGATAGACAGTACAACCCTTGAGACATAGATGGACTATCACTACTGCCATACATTTAGTGAATACTTTTGGGGCTAAAGCTAGGATGAAAGGCAGAACAGTGTATTGGTAATGTGCTATCCCATGCTGGAAATACAGGCACATCCTGCAGTTCTGGTGAATAGTTATGTGTAAATAAGCATCTTTAAGGTCAATGACTACAAACCAAGAATTTGGCTGTAAGAAGAACAAAAGTTCGGTTGACATAACCATACAAAATCTGGAAACCTTTGAAAACCTCTGAGTTCCAAAATGGGTCTCTTACCCCCATCTTTCTTATCTATCAAGATGTACTGAGTAGAAACCACTCAAAATGCCCATTTCAGGCACACATTCAATAGCCCCTTTATTATTTTTTAAAACATTTTTATTAGTAGGATATTATAACAAATTCAACATTAAGTCAATATTTTCAACCCATATCCCTTTCTTTGACCCCCATCCCCTCTTCTGGCTTCCCGCAGTGGTCCCACCCCCTCCCCTTATTTCTACTCTTCTAATTCTTACGTCTTTACACATCAACAATTAAAATTAATTGGTAACCATTTCTTACACCTACCATTTCTTACACCTCAATAGCCCCTTTATTAAGGAGCTTGAGGAAGTTCCTGCTGTAAGGCAGGGGAAGGAACAGAAGGGCATGCAATAGGTAACTAGCAATGGGCAACAAAGAAAACTGCAGGTAATAATGATTTTCAACAATAGAAAGTATCCAGGAATCCTGGGTTAGCCCTCTCCATGCAGCAGCAAATGGTGCTAACCTGCCTACTGATTCTTCTGCTTGCCCTGATGCTTCTTCTCCTGTTGCTGGGAACTGTAATGGAGATGGCAAGGTGTCTCCTGTCAACATATACAGACTGTGATAGTGTGGCTGAAAAATATGTTTAGGAAAGTACCTGGGTTTATAGGGCTGGGTAGGAGGACCTGTAATTCCCACAGTTTTGCAGTTATCATGTTCTTATGCATCCTATCTAAAGTGTTGTTAGTTTATGAATGTAAAAGTCTATTGCCTTTGAAAAGGAAGTCCTCAATTTTAGCCCACGTCTCATTAGGAAGGGCCACTGAATGCAGCCAGGAGTGCGTCTAAGGATGGTGTCAGAAGTCATTGGCACATCCTGCAACATGTCTTGAATGATTCAAAAGATGCAAAAGATTCTAGGTATCTCCTAATTGTTCAACATTCTTATCATCCTAAATGAGTCTTGTTTGAGGGATTGCTGCTCCTTTAGTTTGCAAAAGGAGGCTTCATAAGATGGTAGGTACCTTTCTATGTAATCTATAGTTTGCTGCATAACTGGAATCGACAAATGATTTCCGAAGACTCTTAAAGGCTCCCCACCACCACCACCTACCGCTTCTCGGAGACAGAGCTTCTTGAGCTCCTCCAGGCGCTGGCGCAGCGTCTCCTCCAGAGCTTCTTGCCTGGACTTCAAGGCAGCCAGCATGTCTTTTTTGGCAGACTGAGAACTATCTGATTCTTGGGAACCTGTCAGTAAACAATGATATCATTAGGCCAGCTGAACACCATCTGCAGCATTAACCAGTCTGGGGGAGAAAGACCTCTGGAAAAGGAACCAGACAAAGAAAAGAAACAGGTGTTGGGTTAAGCAGTTTATGACAAGTCCTTAATGCTTATACTAACAGAAGGAGGTTGGGTCACTGAGTAAAGCAAGACATTTTATTGGACAAATAAAATTCTTATAAGGTCATTAATCTCCCCTGCAACACTAGATCTTTAAAAAGCTGAGAAAGCGTCTCAGTCACCATCCTGAGTTCCTGGCCTAGGCCCATTTTCCTGCCGACTCTCATCAGGTGTCCCTTCAGCCCACCTTACTGTCTCCATGCTCTCCTCTCTCCTCACTCTGAGCTATTTTACTATCCATCTGGTCACAAGTACCTTGTGTGTACGTGTGTGTATGCAATTTTTGATTTTAGGAAACTCGCTCTAAGTTAACTAATGTAGGCTCAAGACAATGTTGGGAGTTATTTTGCTAACAAGATTCTGGATAGTGACACGGCAGCATGACAATGTGGAATTCTTATTGGATGACAGTGGAAAATGATGAGACAGAACTGTAAGTATACAGCCAGCAGATATTCTGCAGATTAAACTTTCCCTTAACAATGCATCTCCCTGTTAGAAAAAGTTCCGCTTGATGTTTCTGTGCTGGTCATGCACTAGGATCTCTCTGCTTGGAAAACATTTTACATTCAACAAGAAGACATCGGACTGGAGGAAGAGAGAGGCCAGAAAATATGTACTCAAAATATGTACTTAAACCTAGCGGGGTTTAAGGTAAATAAGGGAAAGACAAAAAATTTAACAAAAAATTGTAGCCCTGCTTTGGAGCAAAGACTGCAAGGAATAACAGACTTTGGTGTAGAAAAAAAATTAAGTACCTAGGGATAAACATCACAAATAGAACAAGTACGCTAGTACAAGATAACTATGAAAGCCTTCTGACCCTGATACAAAGAGACCTAGAAAACTGGTCTAAGTTACAATTATCCATGATGGGCAGGGTCGCGTCGATTAAAATGTCCGTACTTCCTAGAGTATTATTTTTATTCCAAAATATCCCGGTACTTAACAATTACAAATTTATTAAAAATTTAGAGAAGTTAACATCAGATTTTATCTGGGGGAAGAAAAAACCGAGAATAAAGTCTCAGTATCTGCAGGAAAAAGTAAAAAAGGGAGGATTGGCAGTACCGATTTGGCGTTTTTACTATCAGGCTGCGGTAATGACGTGACTCTGTGAATGGATTTTGCTTAAAAATCAAAGGATCTTAAGCATTGAAGGGCATAACTTAATGGCTGGATGGCACTATTTCCTGAGTGACGTAAAATGGGAAACACATTCGTACTTCCGGCAGCATCGGATAAGGGCCAGTTTAATAAAAGTTTGGAAGGAAATACAAGCTATCTATTATGACAAAATACCAAGGTGGGTAGCCCTACTAGAGGTTATTTCATTACCAAATTTGATGACGGAAACTCGGGCCTGGAGTTATGAGATTTTACTTAGCAAAAACAATGAACTCAAATCACAAGAAATTTTACAATCCCAACAGATTAAACTATCTTGGTGGGAAAAAAACCAATTAATGTCTAAATATAAAAAAGATAATCAATTGGGTATTAGTAAAAAATTCTCAGAATTAGACAAAATACTATTAGGTACGGATACGAAAATGATACGTAAAATATATTCCTTCTTATTAGAAAACAGATCACAAGATCAAAGTTAACATGACACCCTTGACCAAATGGAGCAATAATATTGGAAAAACAATTGACTTAAGAAAATGGGAAGGGATTTGGAAGGACGTGAGACAGCTAAAGGCTATACCCCTAAAAGAAAATGTGTTTAAAATGTGCTACCGATGGTATTTAGCTCCCGACAGACTGGCCAGGTTCTTTCCAGGCAGCAGTAACATGTGCTGGAAATGTAAATCGCAAGTAGGCACGTTCTACCACGTATGGTGGACGTGTATAGTGGTAAAGAAATACTGGAAAGAGGTCCATCAGGTGATAGTCCAGGCAACTAAAATACAAATACCATTAGATCCTGAAATATATTTTTTAAGCATATTACCGGAAAGTTGGGAAAAAGATGACAAACATGTCATCATGAACTTACTTGCGGCAGCCAGAATAGTACTAGCCAGTCATTGGAAGAGAACTGAAGTACCGGACAGATGGGACTTTATCAACAAAATGATTGAAGTGATTGAGATGGACAATTTAACACAAAAACTCCATGGAAGAAAGAACTCTGTGTTTCTAACAATGTGGTCAAATGTATATAATTGGATTGAAAGGAACTTATAAGGTATTTTGTATATAAAATAGTTGTTAACTTAGATATATACTGGATGGGAAGACGTAGGATCTGTTTTTAAGTTGATGTGGTTGTCTGGGTTTTTTGGGTGTGTTGGTGGTTGGTGCAATATATCTGTATTATAATAAAAATTTATTTAAAAAAAGAAAAGAAAAGAAAATATGTACTCATCTCTGCTTCAGTGAGAAAGGGCTTGAGCTCCCCCCCCCCCCAATATGAGAGCCAGTTTGATGTCGTGGTTAGGAGCGCAGACTCTACTCTGGGGAAACCAGGTTTGATTCCCCACTCCTCCACATGCAGCTGCTGGTGTGACATTGGGTCAGTCATAAGTTCTTTCGGAGCTGTTCTCCCACGAGCAGTTCTCAAAAGAACTCTCTCAGCCCCACCTACCTCACAGGGTGTCTGTTGTGGGGAGGGGACGGGAAAGGAGATTGTAAGCCATTCTGAGACTCCTTTGGGTAGTGAGGGGTGGGGTATAAATCCAGTATCATCATCATCTTCTTCTTTTCATATTCCCAATTGGGGGGGGGGCACTATTAGCTCAGTTAAAAAAGTAGAGTCTCTCCAGCAGGCAAACATTGACTCTCCAGGGACATTTCAGGACAGAAAAACTGATTGGAGTTTAGGGTTGCCAGGTCCTCCCTGGCCACCAGTGGGGGATGGGGGCATAGGGTTGCTAGATCCAGGTTGGGAAACTCCTGGAGATTTGGGGGTGGAATCTGGGGAGGACAGGGACCTCAGTGGGGTACAGTGCCAGAGTCCACTCTGTAAAACATCCATTTTCTCCAGGAGAACTGACCTCTGTAGTCTGGAGATGAGCTGTAATTCCAGGAGATCCCCAGGTCTCACCTGGAGGCTGGCATCCCTATAGGTGGTGGGCAAAGGCTTAAGCCCCTTCTCTCCACATGCCTCAGTCCCAAACTGAATTGGGCCCCCTGTGTGTCTGAGAATTAAATTCTTTGCAGGGAACATAGCTCTTCAAAGTCCATGTTGGACTTCGTAATACGTGAATAGGCCAAGACCGCAAAATAGTAGGTGGAAGAATTTCCTAAGGGAGAACTCTGAAGCTACGGCTGAGGAAGGAAGCAACCTTTTCCAGCTTCTAGAGGAGCTCCTTCCTAGTATTCTAAGCCCAGTTCTCAGCTGGGAGGTACACGTGACCCCCTCCCCAGGTAAAGGAGGGGGTCTGTGAAGATGGAGCAGATGAGAAAACTATGTTGCACTTACCTGTAACTGTTGTTCATCAAGTTGTCTTCTGTGCAGTCCCACATGGGACCACATGTGCACAGGCCTGCTGCAGAGATCTTTTCTTGAAATCTCTCTAGAGGATTTGAAGTGTGTGCCCCCCCCCACCCGGTCTCAGGCCAGCTTTCTCCCACCCAGTCGGCACATGATGGGGGCGGGGAGAGCGCTGCTTCCCTCAGTTGTTTTGTTGCTGCTGTTGGAAAGAACCCTGTGAGCACAGGATCCCACAGTGGGGAAAGGAGGGAGGGATGTGCGCCTGCACAGAAGACCACTCAATGAACAACAGTTACAGTAAGTGCAACCCTGTTTTCATCTTTGTGGTTTTGTGCAGTCCCACATGGAGAATAGAAAGCTCACTTACCGGAAAAAGGTGGGTGTGGAATCTTCAGTGAAACAAGACCGAAGGACTGCTTTCCCCACAGCTGCATCCTGTCTGGAGCCGATGTTGACCGTGTGATGAATGTTGACCTTGCAGTTGCTGTCCAAGGGGACATTGCCCATGATTGCTGCAGAAGACTTCTGTGATATGGCAAGAGTGAACTCTTAGGTGAAGCAGACAGCCGATCTTGGAGGCAAACTAGGCTAACAGTATGGCCCTCAATACCCAGCAAGAGAGGTTTGGGAAGAGGCCACCTAACCTTTGCAGGGCCAGTGAAGCAGATCAGCAGGTTGTCATCCTTTCGCAGGTATTCTGTACGGGCTAAATAAAAAAGCACAGGCCTACGAACATCTAAAGTGTGTAAAGTTCATCCCTTGTCTGACACGGGGGAGGGCAAAAACATGGGCAGGACTACATCCTGGAAAATGTGGAAGGTAGATGACACCTTTGGGAGGAAGTCAAGATTCAGGTGCAGTACGAACTTGTCTGTGTGAAAAGATACAGTGGGACTTGTTTACCCGAATTTTGGAAAGAACCTTCTCTAGCAAAGGGATCGGAGGGAAGGCATAAAACAGGGTTCCCTGCCACTTCAGCTGAAAAGCATCCCCTACAGAGTGGGTATCCAGCCAAGGAACAAAATTTGGGGGACTTGGTGTTTGAAGAGGAGGCGAACAGGTCCACCTGGGGATGGCCCCAGTGGCAGAACACGGGAAGCGGGTAACTGTCCTTGAGGCACCATTCGTGTGTGGAAGTGACGTCTCTGCTGAGACTGTCTGCTATGGCATTCACCAGTCTGGCAATGTGTTTTTCTTTTTTCTGTAGTCGTCTGTCTCTATTCTTGCGAAAACTAATAAAACTTTATATCAAAAATCGCCTTTCCTAATGAATTCTTAAAGGGAGGCAGTTTTATTCATAATTGATCTGACACTGCATAACATCAAGCTTGAAGAAGAGGACAAAGAAGACTGGGTCTGCACAAGGCTGATAGTAGCAAACCAGTCATGAGGATGGAGTAAGGTGAGAACCTCCGACCATGTGGTCATGTGAAACTTAGGGACCATTAGGAACCTGTTGAGGGCTTGTAAGTCTAAGACTTGGCACTTACCAACACCCTTCTTGTCAACCAAGAAATAACAAGAATAAATCCAGCATTGGTATCCACCAAGGGAACAGGGTAAAAGGGCCCTTGAGGAGCTGGAGCACCTCCTGTTGCAACTCAGGAGGTGGTACAGTAGTAGGAGAAGCAGGAGAATGACCAGCAGGTGCAAAATGAAACTGTAGAAAATACCCTTGTTAACAATGCTGAGAATCCAAGCTTTGGAAATAACCGATCCCCAAACAGAGAGAAAATGAGACAAGCAGAACAAGGCAGGTGGAGATTGACGGGAGAGTCAGGGTTGAGGTTTTCCCCTGCCAGAGGTCTCCCGGGGTGACACAGGGTCCTGTTTGGAGCATGGATGACCCTGTAGCTTTTTGCCCTAAGGGTGCTGGAATGAGGAATGTAGGGAAGAGTAGGAAGGGTGGTAATGACATTACTGAGAAGACTGTGATTGGGTCGCATGTCATGGGGAGAAGTAGTGGGGTTTGAAGGTATGGGTGGGTGGACCAGTGATGCCAAGGGACCTTGCTGTGATCTTGTTCTTTCCCATACAGTCTAAGATGTCATTTGTCTGGGAGCTGAACAAGTCCCGTTGACTCTTGCCTTAGTGTCACTGGGGAGAGCAGTGCACCATAGCCAAGAGTGGTGCCACCGGACTATTGTGGAGGCAATGGACCTACTACACGAATCTGCAGCATGCCGTGCTGTGTTCAGTTGCTGTTTCCCAAGCTTTAGCCCCTCAGTTTGTATAACTTTAACCATGGATTTATGCTCTTCAAGGAGGGAGTTGATGTATGTGGCTATTTGTTCCTGTAAGAACATCTGGTTACATCCCATAATGGTGGACGATGTGTAGATCTTACCACTTAAGCCATCAAGCTTGCAGCCTTCCCTGCCAAGTGGCATGGAGTGAGGACCAGAGCACTGCTTGGTTACGATGACCTCTGTCATGATAGAACTGGCAGTGGGGTGGGCAAAGAGAAAGTCACAGCTGTCCCTCAAGACCTTGAACATATGGTCAATCTTCTTGGCTGTGGGCAAGACTGATGTTGGCTTAGCCTAGATGGACATGGCTATATCAAGTAAGCCCTGGAGCAGCCATGCCTGCATTGGCTGGGTAGAGTAGTTTTAGGATGGGATCAGAGGTAGTCAGTTCTGAGCAAACTATGTTGAGGTGGAGGGACTTGGCCATACGAATCAAAGGTTTGGATTACAGGCGGAGATCCTCCATTGGAGAAACAGGATAAGGGTCTGTAATACACTCATTTTCTGAAGGGGTGTCAGAGCCACCCAGGGATGGAAGCTTATCTTTGTCCAATTATGAAGGGCTCGGGTCTGTAGTGAATGGTGTTGAAGGTTGAATGGTGTCAGGAACTCAGTTCCACGGGGGTGCAATTGCTCCCACTGCATAGGCCAGTACATAGGTGGAGGGTATTGGAACCATTGTGGAGCGAGCAGTCCCCAGTATTGTGCAATTGAGGAGTCACCTGAGGTTTTGTGATGCCACTTCACTGGGGGGCCCTCAGCCGCAAAGGGAGACTGTGGAGGAACCTCAATGACCTCATCATTGGAGGAAGGAGGACAGAGAGAGAGGGATATTCTCAGGGTTGGGGAGTGGGTCTGGAGTTGCTTGGAAGCCGGATCCACTCAGGAAGAGGACAAGTGAGGAGCCTTGTGCTTGGACTTCAATTTTTTCTTTGGCAGTGATGGTTCCAAGGAATTCCACAGAGCCAAACGTTTCTCTGGAGCCAAAAGTGGGCCTGGTTCTGATATGAATCCTGAGGGCCCTGACTTTGGGGGGCTAACGGGCCCCATCCTCTGGTTTCGACTTCTTGGAAGGGGTCTGGTCTTTGCCTGGAGATGCCAAAGCCTTTTCCCACAGAGAAGCCTTCAACCTTGAAGCTTGATCCCAGTGAGCCTTGGGGGTAAACTGCTTGACAATCAAACTAGCAGAGACATGATGGGAATCACCAAGGCACTAGAGACAATGATTGTGGTCATCCAATTGCCATTTTAAGGCTGCGTTCAGCACACTTCTTAAATAGCACCATCTTCCCCTCCCCTCCTTTCTCTTTTTTTTTAAAGGAAAAATCGGAGGAGCAGCAACAGATGATCAAGGAGTGAGAAGAGAACAGGATAAAGGAAGAATTCACAGGAGATGTCCGATCACGACAGTGAAGAAAGGACTGAGGGAAGGAGCACTCTCCCTGCCTCTGTCACATGCCGGCTGAGCAGGGAAAAGCTGGCCTGAGATGGGGGGGAGGGGGAGAGCACTTCAAATCTTCTAGAGAGCTTTAAAGAAAAGCTATCTGCGGCAGGCCTGCGCAAGCACGGTCCCTTGTGGGACTTCACAGAAGCCACAAAGATGAATCTTGTCTTCTGCCCACCTTGCAACAGAATACTGGACTTCAGGGGCTGTCAGGAGTCCAAGTTTATTTACGTTTATTTACCACCAGCTTTCTCAAAAAGAGGTTTATTTTGCTGACGTGTGCCCCTGAGCACAAACAAGTCACACCAGCATTTTCAAATTCAGATTTACAGAGTTTTCTAAGACGAGCCTTTGCTAGTGGTGGAGAAAGTACGAGCAAAGTGGTGCTGTAAGGAAGGCATGGGAGAGGGGAGGCCAGAGGCAGGCACAGCAGGTGAAAGTAAGCCTCCATAGAATACTTTTAGAAGGAAACAGATCAAAGCCAACAGGATAAATGAGCGCGGGGGGGGGGGGGTAGGATCTCAGCACCAGCTGTATGACATCACTGGTGTCCAGATGTACAATGTAGCAAAGCCTCTTTGATGCATTCTTGGTTTCTTCCCTGCAAGCCTAATGCCATAAACAATTAATATACACCTACAACTGTTATTTGTGCTATATTCTGTTGCCTGGCTGCCAGCATCAGCCTCTCAGTCAAAAGCTCTGGCCTTCCAAGAACATTCTCTAAGGAACCCAGACTGGGAGGGAAAGTGTGCTGTAGGGTCCCTCATGCCAGGAGTCAGTCACGATTCCCTGCCTCAGAAGGTCAGCAAACAACGGAAACTGACTGTAAACAGCCCCTATCGCTCCTCCCGGACTGACACAAAGAACATCCTCCCCAGAAAAGAGCCACGGCAATGGCTTACAGCCCATCTGGAATGACTTAGCACAGGATATGCACATCTATATCCTGAGAGGAGAATGTTCTTCATTAGCTACCTTGGTGACTGGACAAGCTTGCTATTTGAGTGAAATGCAGAGAGCAACAGGAAGTTCAGGTCTACAGATGTGTGATGAGAAAACACCGGCTGCCCATTAACACTGAGGAGGAAATACCCATCTGGAATGTCAAAATGAGAACCAGTATATTTACAGGGAAAGACTGGAAGTGGAAGGCTTTCCACCATGAGGTAGTTTACATTTCATAAGCAGGGAAGGGGAGGGAACCACCTCAAATGAAAAATAAACACACAGCAAGTGGAATTCAGTGAAAGTTAGCCATGACCAAATTTAACTGCGGACTTTTTTCGATGCTAAGATTTAGTTATGACTAATTAATGTGGGACTGCACACAAACCATCTTGCCTAGAAATTTCTGGGGGCTATCTGCCACGTTCATGTGTCAAAATAAAGCTGTGCAAAGCTTTCACCCCTGGCCACAAAAGTCTCCCTCCAAGTTTGTATTCAAATTTAATGTAGGCCTCAGGAAAAAGCCTGCATTCAACTTTAACAAGCCTGCTTTGGATCTCCTCTGGGTAAACCAGAGCCTGAAATGCTGGGACTGTGTAAAATGGGTAGGTATGGTTAATTCAAGGAGTTCATAAGTAATAATTATTATATTTTTGCAGGTATACTCTCCCTGCATGCTCTCCTTCTCTGTAGTGAGTGGACACATATGTGTAGGCATCAAATCGCAGGTGAGATTCCCACATTTTGGGGGGAGGGGCCTGAACATGGGGCACACTGTCTTCTTCTTCTTCTTCTTCTTCTTCTTCTTCTTCTTCTTCTTCTTCTTCTTCTTCTTCTTCTTCATCATCATCACCATCACCATCACCATCACCATCATCATCATCATCATCATTGTAAGCAGGCTCAGGGCGGCTTACATTAATCGGTACCCAGTACTGTAAAACCATATACAAAAGATTTATCCCACTTTGTGTAAAGCCTACATATTGCAGTGTGTGAACCAGCACAAACTTCTTAATGAAAGTATGCCAGCAAGAAGAAAAAGGGCATCAGCAAAAATTGAATTGTCCCAAATGAAGGATGTACTTTGACTTTAGGTTGACTGACTTGCCATATAACTGATTCGGGCTAAATCCTCCTCACACTCTTGTTCTGTCTTCACAGACCCCAAGGGCAGAAGTTGGAACCAGATAATACAGAGATGTGGTAGCTGCCACCCAAAACAAGAGTCCTCTGCCGCTTGCCATTCTCTTCTCTGGTAATGTGACTTCAAAATGTGCAATATAACACCACTGTGGTCTCAGTTTTGTTGCTCCTGCTTCACTAGAACTATGAGCATGATAATTACTTCATACATTTTGTATTTGCCTTTCTGATGGAGAAAGGCGAAGAAAACACAGGGCTGCCATTTTTGACAGCAGCTATGCATCCTTTGGAACTTCTGATCTATGCTGAGCACTTCTTAATCATGTAATAACAGAACATGCAATTTTATGAAGGTGTTTTCTTAAGGAAGAGGGACTGAGGTAATAAAAGCCATAGAAATAACTGATAAACATTTGTAAGTTCAAGAATAATCAACACAGAACCACAAAAAAATTGGGCTTCCTGGGAATTAGAGATTAAAGATTAAGTAATTCAACAGGGAGAAGAAAGCTGTTCAATAAACAGAAACACAGAAAAGCCAAAACATGAATTAGAATGGCCAGGACTTGTGTGAGACTTATGGAATGCATTCCCATTGTTTCCTCCCTAGTGGCTTAGGGTAGATTTTTCAAGAGATTCTTAGTCATTCTTTATTCTTTCTCTGTAGACAGACTGTATCCATCTGTCACAGCCTAAAAGCCTTATTACTGCAATGAGGCATTGGTGCTGTTCTAGGGTTGCCAGGTCCCTCGGACCTGCTGGCGGGGGATGGGGGGTGAACTTACAGGGAGCAGGGAGGAACGCAGAAAATAAACGTGATGTGCCCACATGACTCGGAAGTGATGTAGGCATGTCAAGGACATGGGGGGGTGTGACACTCTGGTTTCTGGGCAAAAACCTATGGTAGAATTAGCTTCTACCATAGAATTTTGCCCCAAAACCAGAGTGTTGCCCCCCACGTCACTTCTGAGTCACATAGACATGTTGCATTTATTTCTGGCTTCTTGCCTGTTTGGGGGGTAACTAGGGGGCAGAGAGGATGCCTGGGGGGGGGATCTGGCATCCCTATACTCTTCAAAAAAAATGAGCTTTTGACAGGCATACAAGAAGTGCATTTATAACGAACACAGAGGGGAACGTCCTTCATGCATTCTTTTCACAAATTTGTTTCCCTTACATAGTATCTTGTATTTGAATGACAGGGGATAAGAATACCAAGGAGAGATATGCCTAAGCCAAACATTAGCTCAGCAATATGCACTGAATATGTAACAAGGAGGCAATGTCTGGCTATAGCTCCATGGTACATACCCATGGTATGTAGGGGTGTAAATTTCATTTAATAAAGCAGCTGTTCAAACTATCAAGATGTTACCACTTAAAGCAAACTAGTGGCCACATTTCAGCAATACAAAGAAATGTATCCAGAATTCTCCTAGAGCTCAAAACCCTAAAGCAGCTATATAAAAACCTTCTAGAGGAGAAAAAATGAACAGCACACAGAGATTCCAAGCCTCCAAATCAAACAACCCGGCAAACTTTTGGCACTTAATCAGAGCCAAGCTCCACACAGCGCCTCCAAGGATAACCTGCAACATCTCTCACGAGCTTTGGGAATGTCATTTCCACATGCTCTATTCGACTGAATCAGACCTCCACACTCCTCTGGAGTTTCAGCCACAAAACCTCCCAGCATGGCCTTCAGTAACGACCACAGAATAAAAAAATCTAATAAATCAATTGAAAACCAGCAAAGCTCCTGGAAGTGACATGATAATTCCAGAGATGATAAAACACAATACTGATTGGTGGGCTCAAATGTTCACCACATTATTTACCCACATCAATCAGTCAGCCCGCATTCCCTCAGACTGGGGCCTTGCAATTATCGTCCCAATATACAAGAAAGGAGAAAAATACTGCCAATTATTGACCAATTAGCCTCCTCAGTGTTGTTAAGTAAATTATATTCAAGATATCTATATTGGAAACTCCTTGACTGGCTTGATCAGGAAAACATTCTAATGGACAAGCAAGCAGGTTTCAGAGCTGGCTGATCTACTGTAGACCCGTGTCTGATTCTGTACCACTGAACGGAGAAGTACAGCTCTAAGCCAAACGGAGCACTCTATGCCACCTTTGTGGATTTCAAAGCAGCATTTGACAGCATCCCCGGGAACAGCTTGATAACTCCTCAATAGATTGAAGACTCTACATCCTTATTCGCTTGCTGCATGTAGGAAACCTTCTCAAAGTAAGATGCAGACCTCAAGACCATCTCTCCAATAAGATCCCACTCAACAAAGGAGGCAAGCAGAGTTGTATTTTGCCACCCCTTTAACTACAACATCAACTCCTTGGTGCAACAACTAAGAAATCTAAGTTTCCATCTGCCAAAGCTTGCTGATAAAACCATCCCCGTCTTGCTATACACAGACAACACTGTTACTTATCCCACTCACAAGTGGGCCTTTGGAGAGCACTCCATGCCTTTACCATAGACTGCAAAGAGGAGCAGCTTGTAATAAACTATCAAACCCCCAAAGTCCTTACCTTTACAAAAAACACTGAACTCACAGATGGCAAATAGAGGGCCATAACACAAAACAAGCCAAAACCTTTAAATACCTTGGTATAGTCTTCCAGTCGTCTGGACATTGGAGAGTGCAAGCATCGCAAGGTGTTCAGAATGCCAACAGAGCATCCTTCACCATTCAAAGATTCTACTTTACAAAAGGAGCTTCTTTTATTCCTACAGCAATCAAGGTCTTCCAAGAAAAGGTTGTCTCCCAGCTCCTACATGGTTCCCAACTCTGTATCTATAAAGAAAGGCGCTCACTGGAAGCGGTACAATCCAAGTTCTTGTGATCAATCCTTGGAGTCCCACAATGCGTCCTGAACGCCCTCCTTAGGTGAGAGACTGGGATGATCTCCTTGGAGACCCATATGTGGCTCTTCACAGCCACCTACCGGTTAAAACTTGTCTTCAGTCTGGTAGGCCTAGCTCCCTTGATGATAGCCTCTGGTCAGCCTGGCAAAGAGCAATACAGGGGGAAACTCCAGGAGATTGGCCTTTCCCCCCAAGTCTTATTGCGCCTTGGGCACCAAAAAGCAAAAAGAAACAGTTAAACAGGGGATCAAGCTCTAAAATCAGACAGAGCACAGACATGGAAACATCCAATTATTCTCCAGTACACTAAATGCCTTCAACCAGCAGATTACCTCAGATCCCTCACGATCTCCAAATATTGGAGAATCTTTACTCTTACCTGCTCTAACATTCTACCCTTGGCCCTCCTGGAAGGCAGATACCATCACATCCCACTCTCTCAACGGCTCTGCCCATGTCATGCAGGGAAAGTAGGATCTATTGAGCATGTTCTGCTGCACTGCCCATTTTACGATGATATGAGATGTCAATATATAGCTCAAATTCTGTCAACTTTACCAGGAAGATCTGAACAACTATACATCTCCCTCCTTCTTGGAGACTTTCCCCAGGAGACAACTAATAAAGTTGTGAAATTTTGCTTTCGGGCGTGTGGGATACACAAATGCCTGACTGAAGCCCAGAAATAGCCTCAGTCGAAGGAAAGTACCTCTTCGCCACCCCATAATTTGTGCTCAGTGTAAAGTCCTCGTTGCACTGCATGTCTGCCTTAACCTTTTATTCCTTTATTTTATTTCTATTTCTTCTCTTATTATTATTGCTGATTCTTCAGAGCTGATTTTGTATCAAAATAAACAATTGAGGTATTGATGGTACCACTTCACGATTACACAGTCTGTCTAGAACATAAGAGCATAAGAGACGCCAATGTTGGATCAGGCCAAAGGCCCATCCTGTCCAACACTCTGTGTCACACAGTGGCCAGAAATACCAGTGCCATCAGGAGGTCCACCAGTGGGGCCAGGACATTAGAAGCCCTCCCACAGTTGACCCCCCCCCCCCAAGCACCAAGAAGACAGAGCATCACTTGCCCCAGAGCCCCTATCTATACCTTGTGGCTAATAGCCACTGATGGACCTCTGCTCCATATGCTTATCTAATTCCCTTTTGAAGCCGTCCATGCTTGTAGCCGCCACCATCTCCTGTGGCAGTGAATTCCATGTGTTAATCACTCTTTGGGTGAAGAAGTACTTCCTTTTATCCGTTCTAACCCGACCGCTCAGCAATTTCATTGAGTGCCCACGAGTTCTTGTGTTGTGAGAAAGGGAGAAAAGTACCTCTTTCTCTACCTGCTCTATCCCATGCATAATCTTATAAACCTTAATCATGTCTCCCCTCAGTCGTCATTTCTCCAAGCTAAAGAGCCCTAAGCGCTTTAACCTTTCCTCATAGGGAAAGTGTTCCAACCCTTTTATCATTCGAGTTGCCCTTTTCTGCACTTTTTCTAAAGCTATAATATTCTTTTTAAGGTGTGGTGACCAGAACTGCACACAGTATTCCAAATGATGTCGCACCATTGATTTACATAGGGGCATTATGATATTGGCTGATCTGTTTTCAATAGCCTACATACATATTATCAGCTTGGCTACTGATTTTTGTTAAGACAAATTAACACATTAATGTGCCCTGGTGTCAGTCTTGCATTCAAACAAGTAACAGTAAGACTGGACTTGGAAGACGCATGTTCTGCAGCACTAAAATGCACAGGTGACCCCTGGCCAGCCATGAGCTGCCCCCCAATATTGTAGGGAAGGAACATATGCCTGCAAACATGCCAAGGATACACATCACAGATTTGTGACCAGTCATGATTCCTATATATGTGCCTGGAATGCATTACTGAACATTTGGAGATGCACATCTGTATGTCACATTTTAAGTGTGCATATGGAAGAATCTGCCATTTAAACCTGATGCAGTGAAGTGTTGTTCTGATGAAGGGGAGGGATGAAGAAGTCCACGGACTGAGGGAACGCCCACTGCAGACCAGCACATGGTGAAAGTGGGACAGAACTCGCCTCTACAGGGGTCCTCCCACAATAAGATGATCCTCCCTCTTCTCTTCCTCACTATAATACCTGGCACAAACCAGCTAGATAATCATTAGGATAAGCAAAAATCCATCAAAGCTGCAGCTCCTTGTGAACTTTTTTGAGAAGAAGCTTGTTTCACAGACAGGTTGATTTTTTTACCATGTCACTGAAACAGGCCTGCCTGGTCGCTTTTAATGCAACCATCTGATAGCTGCTTTTCATATAGGATGAGATCTTAAAGATGTTTTATCATTAATTTTAGACAAACCTTAACCTGCAAGCTCACACTCACAACCTGACCCTTTCAAAGTGAATGCTGAGTCAAAGACACTTGGGCAGACCATTGCAAACTGTCCCCTGAACAGTGTTGGTTCCTTGCTTCCACCACAGACTTCTTCACAAGGATACACTCCCACTTTGTTGTTTTGATTTTTGTACGTTTGGTAGAAAAGGTCAATCTGCTCTTCCTTTTCAACCACCAGGGAGTTTGGCCATTTTTTCCAACTTCCTGGCTTATTTTAAACATCACCCCACTGTGCTGCTGGAGCTTGGTTCTCCCCTCACCCCAACGACATGAGATGATAGGCCAGTTAGTCAACTCAGATGGTTACACTTCTGTAGGCAAGCCAGTTCCCTGTTAGCACACGCTGCAGAATATGCCACGTGAAACCTCTTCAGGACACAAAGTGTTCCCAGAGTGCAAGCACTTTGCTCTTTGTAGTTACTTTGGAATTTGTAACAATTGTATTTCTTCGGCCAACCTAATTAGTAAAAAATTCAACTTCAGGTGGGGGAGGCAGTGTTATTAATGACTCAGACTTTACTTTCTTTGATCTGGGGTTTTGTCATCTGCAAAATCTAGGTCAGCAAGAACAAACGGCCCACTCCAGCAACACCCCTTACTATGCTCATTTTGGTACATTCAAGGAACTAGTACACTCAGCCACCACACTATTCCTCTCAGAGCTGAATGGGGAGGATGGCAAACAAAGAAAGTTGTGAACAGGGCTTTTTTTCTTTTTTGAAAAAGAGGTGCTGGAACTCTCAAGAGGGAAATTAAGTTTTCATTCTGTATACTGAAAACTCATAAGTTCTAAACATTTTAAGAAGAATTTTGTCAAAGAGGTTCTGAAACTCTGTTCCGGTGCATTCCCCCAGAAAAAAAGCCCTGGTTGTGATTAATCAGGTTCATTCAAGTTAAGGCTGTGCTCAGAAGCTGACAGCACATTCTCCTCCTACTGGCACAGCATGAGAAATGACACAACCCCTTGTGCTTCCCCTTAATGTGGTTCTGCTACATGTGGGGGAAGGGTACTGCATCTGGAGCCAGTAAGCATGAACTCTGCCCACAAGAGAGAGTTCTCCCTTCACGTTACAGTGGAAGACATACACAAAAGAAAATCAGATTTCCTGCTTTTCTTCACCCACTATACGTTGAGATGCGCAAAGCCAGCCACAGTTAGAAATGATGCACAATTAATTTTTTTTAAAGATTTTTTATTGCAGTTTCTAAACTAAACCTCTATGGGGTCAGGGGAAGGGAACAACCTAAAACTATGAGTAACAAGAGAACATTAATACATATTTTGAATGAATCGATGTTTCCCTAATATCAAACGGTAATACATGAGAGTTATTGCAATAAAATTGTAGAGAATAAAGCAAGCATTCAAAAACAGATTTGACTAAAGTGTATGCTTCTTAGCGTAAAGTTACTGATTAATAATAGGTATCAGACAGTCAGAGTTACATTATTATACTTATTTTCTTCCTTTACATTTCTTTTCAAACTCCCTTATATTTTTAGGAGGCTTAGGAGCCATAGCCCCTAATTCTGCTTCAGAGTCTAAGTATTCAGCTGATGAGGAATTCTTAGAACTTTCTTCATTTTCCTCTTCTTCTTTTGCTGCATCTTTATCGTCCTCCAATTTCTCAGGTCCATCTTTATCTTGTTGTTGTTGCTCAATAAATTTTTTTGCTTTAAGAACAGAGTCAATCTTTTCTTTCTTCCTGTTGAAGTTGAAAATGATGCCTTTCAGTGTAATCCATCTGTAAGGGGTGTTATGCTTTTGCAAAAACAATGCCAAGTCTCTGTATTATCTTCTTTTTCTGATCTCAAATGGAATGTCTTTTAAGGTTTTGACTTGTTCTCCTTGGATTTTCAAAACATTTCCACTTGTCACTTTCAGAATCAAGTCTCTTGTTGACCTTTTTGAGAATTTGACAAATATTTCCCTGGGAAGCTTATTTTTCTTTATATATTCTGGATATGTACAATATATCATATCCATGTCGCTTTGTAACACTTCCGCTGTTAAGCCTACCACGGGGGCCAGTTCCTTACTTAAAATTTCCTTCAGGTCCTCTCCTTTCTGCTCCGGAATGTTCTGAAGTCTCAGGACATATGCTGATTTTTCCATTTGGAGAAGTAACAGTTGATGGTTCTCAGAGATTTTATCCTTTTCCACCACCTCCAATCTTTGTCCAAACTCCTTGGACTTAAGATCAACTTTCTTCAGCTTCTTGGTTATCTTCTCTGTTTTTGATGAAGTTTCTTGAAGTTCCTTGTGCAACGTGTCAAATTTCTGATTAAGCAAGGCTTCAGCAATCATTTTGGAGAAGTCTATAGTTGCTTCCAGTTTAAAAGCCGGTGACGATGTGCTGGCTGCTCTTTAAGTTTAGCTTTCGCTGCCATTTTCTCCAAGCGCTGCGTCATTGTTTATAGCTAATAAGAAGTTTTGAAAAGTCTCTTAAAGTCTGAAAATATCGCTTTCTAGTTAATCTGCACTGCACTTCATCAGCATCCGCTCTTTTCAAGCCGCCCCCACCTTCCGCTTTTAACTCAGTTCTTT
>NW_015176487.1:428930-468219 GCF_001447785.1 Gekko japonicus | reverse complement strand
TACTCCTTCAGCCACTCAGCACATTGCCTCAGTGTTTTAAGTCTTTGAGAATGTTATTATTTATCCCGGTGTTTTTATCTATGGAGCTGTGTTTTTCTTATCTTTGCTCCTCTTAAATAAAGATATGTTGACTTTTGGAGAAAGCAAGTGTGTGGGACGGTGCAATCAGTGAGAGCTTCCTTTCATCCCGGGAGGGGAACCCAGGGACAGGAGACCTACTCGAGAGGAGAGGATCTCGCTACTTGTCTGGAGGTCTGAATTAGCTCACCCTCAAGGTGAAACATGTATGAGTCTGGGGTCAGCCTCCCCTGTCGTTTCACCTTGAGGGTGAGCTAATTCAGACCTCCAGACAAGTAGCGAGATCCTCTCCTCTCGAGTAGGTCTCCTGTCCCTGGGTTCCCCTCCTGGGATGAAAGGAAGCTCTCACTGATTGCACCGTCCCACACACTTGCTTTCTCCAAAAGTCAACGTATCTTTATTTAAGAGGAGCAAAGATAAGAAAAACACAGCTCCATAGCTAAAAACACCGGGATAAATAATAACATTCTCAAAGACTTAAAACACTGAGGCAATGTGCTGAGTGGCTGAAGGAGTAGTTCTCAAGCCGCTAGAACGGAGACAGTCCTGAGCAGAGTGCTGGGAAGTTAGTTATTCTCAACAGAAGGTTGGCAAGGCTACAAGCAGGAGAAACGAGAATGAAAAGTCTTTTATCAAAAGGCCACCTTGGTGGAAGAAAACTTGCTTTTCTCTCCTGAACTGTTGTCTCTGTTCCACTGCCGGCTTGGTCGGGAACGGTGCCTCAATTAGCTCCAGCTGCTGCCTGAACAATTGCCCAGGTTTCTTATATTCTCCCTCCCGGATGGTATTTCGCTCCAGAGCCTTAAGGGGGACACACCACAATACCAAATAATACTTCCATACAGCGCCCCAGGCTGCAACCCTCCTACAGAGGGTCACGAGGGTCCAAGATCAACTCAGATCCCTCTCCATCAGCACATTTGCGGGCCACTCACATCAGAGGAATGATGGAGTGCACCCACTTGTGAGTTGCCAAAAACCAGAAGTCGTCATGATGCACAATTATTTATTTGTTCTAAACAGTGTAAACTCCTTTCTGTGGAGTTGGAAAGATTGGAAAAGAAGGTCAGGAGAGTGATGTCCTGATCCATATGAAATTTGGAGACAACTTTTGGGAGGAAAACAAGTCGAGGTCACAAGACCACCTTATTATTGTTGTTATATAATGAACTTGATATTTTGATTTATGGACTTATATTCACTGCTACACACAATGGACTGTGCACACACAAACATAGGCTCAGAGAACTGTACATTCCAAGTCACCTGTTGTGATGTAACAAATAGAAGGTACTTGCACAAGCCTTACACGTGAATAAGGTTTCAGTTACACAGTTACCAGCCTGGTGAAGAAGCATACACCTCCATTATTGTGAGCAGTAAGAAACAACAACTTGAGCAGAGACAGCCCCCATTGCAGAATTATTTGTGGTCACATACGACACATCATTGCTTTGTTCCTGCATTGGTATTTCCTGCCAAATGGATATTTGGTTTACAATGGAATGGCCAGCCTCATCTACACTACAATGAAGCATCCTGACCCAAGGTTTTCACACCTGCCCAGATGCCCTAGTGACAGAGGCTAATGATCGGGGAGCAAGCTACAGAGGATGGCAGTTGACCAGAAGCTTCTAACATGGATCAAGCTGAACCATGGAGGGATTTTAAGTCGATAACTGGCAGGCAGGTGGAAGATATTTTTTTCCCCTTATGTCCTCTCCCTTCATATCTCTTTTGTCCTGGGTAGGTTCTGAGTCTGGAAATAAGCTCAACTATGGGAACATGGACTGGGAGTGCAGAGGAATTAGAAGGCAGAAAAGCCATATTGAATTGGAAGCAGGGCTATTTTTGGGCAGGAACGCACAGGAATGGAGTTCCGGCTGACTCCCAAGTTGGCCACACCCAGCAGGAACTGATTAGCATAATAGGCTAATTAGGGGTGTGTGGCCTAACATGCAAAGGAGGTCTTGCTACAAAAAAACCCTGGGTTTTGACCACAAACAAGGTCAACAGAATAAGAAGCAATAGGTGGGCGTGGCTGGATGACCACACTTCTGGTAACATGGGTGTGTGGCCTAATATGCTAATGAGCTGTGCTGTCAGGGGTGTGGCCTAATATGCTAATGGATTTCCTGCTGTTGGGTGTGGCCTATTATGCTAATGAGTTCCTGCTGGGCTTTTTCTACAAAAAAAGCCCTGATTGGAAGCATTCAGCAACTGCTCCAGCCTACCAGCTCTCCATTGCCTCTGTGCCCACTTCTATGTTTCTGGCAGTGATCTAACACATAAAGATGTGGGCCTGTCAGTATCATCTCTATTTCTGGCAAACAGGCAAAGGTAAGGGACACTGCAATCCTAAGCAAAGCTAGTCACCTACTTACTTCAATGGACACAGGAGGGTGTAACTTCTGCTTAGGTTTGCATTGTCCATGAATTTTGCCTGGCAGTCCTCTAAAAATCAGGAAGCACAGCTGCTATTTAACTTCTACAAATGCAGGAATCTTGCCTACAAGCGCAGGAATTCCTGAAGGACACATTGCACATTTCCTGGGTTTCACTTATCTTATTTAAACAATAATGGGGAAGAGAATCCAATTGAACAAACAGCTAGCAGCTCAAAACTAAACCAGAAGCTCCCAGGCCACTGCTACCCATTGATTCTGAGAACAAACACTGGCTTGTTTGTGGTACTTTGAGGAAAAGAAAGGCAGTTCTGTTCACAGGCTGAAGGAAGGGAACTCCACAAGAAACAGCCATGGAGGCCTGTGCATATAGGGACATATTTTAGTCAATTTTAAACCTCCACTGAGCCCTTCTAGCATAAAAGCAACGCGGATACTAAAGCAAGGCAAAAGGGGTACTCAGGGGCCTAGAGGGTTAACCCACATTCCATCTCAGAGTCTGTGTGTTCCTGGCGGGTTCCCTGTGTAATCATAAACAGATGGCTGGCTGCTCCCTATTGCATGCTTCTATTATGGTGCATTTTTCACAAGGCCACATAATGACTTCCACACTTTGTTTTTGTGTGTGCGTGTGTGTATAAAGAGACCCCCCCCGTGACACAGTAATAATTTGCATTCCTGTTTCTGGAAATCTCAAAAGAGTCATGTCCCATAGAATTCTCTTCAAAAACTCAATGGCTGCCCGTTTGTGGAGAGGACAAAGGAATTGGGGTGGCAGGATGAGAACAAGGCAGCCTTCCCTTTCTGGTCAGTGGTCTGCTGCTCTGCTCCCTGTTCAATATAGTCCACATGGAGCTTCTTGAAGCACTTGTGATGGCTTCACTCAACAAAAATGGCAAGTGAAGTCAATACAGCCTGTTCCAAGTCTGACAGCAATTTTATCTCTGCAGAAAGTCATCCTCTCTCTCCCTGATTTTCGCATTTTTCGTACAGATAAAATGGCTCTGATGTGGGTTGCTTTCATATGGTGAGGATTCTCTGCTCTGCTTTCATCACTGTGGCAAACACAGAGGCATGTGCATTGGTGGCAGAGCTCCCACACTCCCCGCCCCCCGTACTCTGCACTGGCACTGCATTGGCTCTCATGGAGGTATGAGGACTTGCCACTGGTTTTTTAATTTTTTCTTTCCACACATATGAACAATGTTCACACGAAAACAGGATCCCTTTGCCTGAAGGGTCACCCCATACCTTTTGTTTTCTTAACCTGATAAGCAGAGAAATCACTGCGCATTGGAGTTTGAAATAATCTGTTGAGCAGTGAATTCCCACCCCATGACAGCTGTCTTGTAGCTTCCTTTCTCCATTCCCTTCTAGACAATCTGGACAAAAAAATTGCCTGCACCTTTCATCTCATGTCTTCAAAAGAAAAAGGTCCTTTTTGCAATGCAAACACTAGGAATTCAGTGGACTATTTGAACTGGAAATAGATTACTACTGTACTACACTATAGTGCAATAGCAATTATCAGGTCCCCCCCCCCAAAAAAAAGCCTGCAAAAAGACCTCTGGTGGCACAACAGGAAAAAATGGTAGTAAATGGTACATGCCCACAAGGGGCTAATGGTGGAGAAATGGTGCTGATGTGGGTGAGACCTTTGCAGGGGAGGAAAATGGGCACCATTCATTCTAGACAGCACAATAACGTATTTGGACAGTGTTCTTTAAAAAAAGATCTGAGTAAAGCAGGTTCAGGAAAGGGCGTATTGATGATGGGGAAACACAGATTTTGCTTGTTGGATCAGGAGCACATATATTTGGAAGAAATGTAGCTGTGGAGATGGTCAGAGTCTGCTACAGATCTCCTGACCAGGTTGAGGTGGATGCTGCCCTCCTTGAATAGCTTGACAGGGTATCCAAACAACATGACCTGGTAGTTATGGGTAACTTCAACGTCCCTGATGTGTGCTGGGAGACAAACTGCCAAGTATCCACAGTCACGCAACTTCCTGACCTGTCTGGACAACAACTGCCTTCAGCAAATGGTGGAGGAAGCTACGAGGGGCTCTGCCATACTCCATTTAATATTGATCCACAGGCAAGAGATGGTAGATGGGGCAAAGGTGGTGGGGACCTTAGGAGGAAGTGACCATGTCCTGCTAGAATTCCTTTTGCTGTGGGGGACCAAGGAAGTTTGTAGCCATACGTGTATGTTAGATTTCAGTAAGGCAGACTTTAATAAACTCAGAGGCATGATGAGAATTATCCCATAGGCAAGACTGCTAGAAGGGAAAGGAGCAAGTAAAGGGTGGCCTCTTCTAAAACGAGAGCTCTTGCAAACTCAAGCCCAAGAAGGAAACATGGTAGGAGATCCAAGAAGCCAATATGGATGAACAGAGAACTCCATGATGTGCTAAGGGAGAAAAAGGAAGTGTTCAAGAAATGGAGACAAGGACACACCTCTAAAGAAGAGTATCTGAGGATTGCTAGGCACTGTAAGTCAGCCATTAGAGAGGCCAAAGCTCACAGTGAGCTAAAGCTGGCCAGGGAGGCTCACTACAACAAGAAAATCTTCTTCAGATGTGCGAGGAGCAAACTCAAGATAAAACAGGCAATGAGCCCACTGTTGGGTGAAAATGGAGAAACTTTGACAGAGGACAGAGAGAAAGCAGATAGGCTCAATAACTATTTTGCCTTAGTTTTTTCCCCTGAAGAAGAGAACAGGCTCATCTACAGATGGTAGTAGGCAAGGCACAGCATCCGGTCTGCTTGTTGACATGGACAGAGAGGTAGTTGAGAAGCACCTGGCTGCATTGAATGAGTACAAATCCCTCAGGCCAGATGGTTTGCAACCAAGAGTGCTCAAAGAACTTTCGAGAGAGTTTGCAGAGCCTTTGTCCATCATCTTCCAGACCTCTTGGAGGACAGGACGGAGACATGTCTTGTGACTGGAGGAGGGCAGATGTTATTCCAATTTTCAAAAAAGGGAGGAAGGATGACCTAGGAAACTACAGGTCAGTCAGTCTGACCTCTGTCCCAGGGAAGATACTGGAGCAGATTTTAAAGGGACTGATTTGCAAGCATCTAAAGGACCACTTGGTGATCCATTGAAGTCAGCATGGATTTGTCCTCAACAGGTCCTGCCAGACCAACCTCATTCCCTTCTTTGACCAAGTGACAAGCTTACTGGATTGAGGGAATGCTGTTGATGTTGTTTAACCTGGATTTCAGTAAAGCTTTTGACAGGGTTCCCCATGATGTTCTGATAGGTAAACTAGAGGACTGTGTGGACTGGACTCTAAGATAGTTAGGTGCATGGGGAAATGGTCAGAGAACCACAGTCAAAGAGTAGTTATCAATGGCATTTCATCTGAATGGAGGGAGTTGTCCAGTGGGCTGCCACAGGGCTCGGTTCTGGGCCCAGTACTTTTCAATATTTTTATAAATGATCTGGATGAGGGCTTGGAGGGGCTTCTCATTAAATTTGCAGATGACACCAAAGTGGGAAGAGCAGCAAACACACCAGAAGACAGAGATAAAATTCAATGAGATCTGAACACACTGGAAAAGTGGGTGAGAACAAGATGCAATTTAACAAGGATAAGTGCCAAGTTCTACATCTGGGTAACAAAAGTGAGGAACATGCATACTGGATGGGGGATACACTTTTGACCAAAAGTTAAATATGAGCAGCCAGTGTGATGCAGCGACAAAAAAGGCTAATGTGATCTTGGGGTATATCAACAGAGGCATAACATCCAGATTGCAAGATGTCATAGTCCCACTGTACACTCCATTGGTCAGGCCGCATCTGGAGTATTATGTGTAGTTCTGGAGGCCTCACTTCAAAAAGGATGTGGATAGAATGGAGCAGGTGCAGAGGAGAGCAACGAGGATGATTGGAGGCCTGGAGACTAAGTCATATGAGGAAAGGCTGAGGGATGTGGGAATGTTTAGTCTGGAGAAGAGGAGGTTTAGGGGGGACATGATGGCTCTCTTTAAGTATTTGAAGGGCTGTCACTTAGAGGAGGGCAGGGAGCTGTAGGCAGCAGAGGATAGGACTCGCAATCATGGGTTTAAATGACGGGTGGGAAGGTACCGGCTGGATATTAGGAAAAACTTTTTTACCGTAAGTGTTGTGCAACAGTGGAATCACCTGCCTAGGAAGGTGGTGAGTGCCCCTCACTGGCAGTCTTTAAGCAGCAGCTGGACAAACACTTGTCAGGTATGCTCTAGGCTGATCCTGCATTGAGCAGGGGATTGGACTAGATGCCCTGTACGGCCCCTTTCAAATCCATGATTCTGTGATTCTATTCTGTGATTCTATGAACCCCTTCTAAAAGTCATCAAAGAAAGTCTCATCTCAACAAAGCTGCTAATCCAAACTGTTTGGCTCAGACATGACCCTCCAACAAATGCCATGAGAGTCCCTAATTCCTTTTCAATAAATGACCAATCAGTATCGCGAAGGAACATACCTGATGATAAAAGGCTTCCACTGCTGCCACTGATAATTTTCCCTTTGCTCCCCATGTTGGCTAGTTTGGAGGTCTTTAGAGTTCCAGTTTCAGTCAGGTCAATTGCAATCTCGCTGAGGCTTCTTGCTGCATGAATTTTGGACTGGGGAAAAAAGCAGACATTGGGGTTAGAGTGGTTTTCAAATAGAAAGCCTATCCTGGACATTTAGTCCTATCTGTTCCAGAATTACTAACAATCGTATCTTGCCTACCCACTTATGACACCCAGAAGAAGAAGGAATAGTCCTACAAGGAATTGCCATGTGAGATCATCTTAAACCAGATGACAAAGCTGTCACTTCTTGGATTTATTTATTTTTTTAAAAAAGTATACGCTGCCTCTCCTGGGATCTCCTCAAGGCTTGCCTTTACTTCCAAATTCTGGTACAAAACTTTCCATTGCATATGAAAGATACCAATGATTTTCTACTTAACCTTGATGTTAAGTCGGTTACTTAACAAAGAGTCAGAGAGTGATTTCAGCAAAAGATCAGCTTTATTCAGCAACTCGTAACTCAACTCCAAACAGATCAACATGAATAGCCAGAACAGCTTTAGCATTGAAGCTGTTCCACTTTTAAACTCTCCCGGCTAATGTAGCCATGCCCTATTGTACAATATCAACCTATGAGGTTGTAGAGTTAAGGTCCAATCACATTAGTTTCCGCTTCTGGAACTGGCTGTTTGTGATTGGTCGGCTCTTCCTAGGCTACCAATTACATCTGAGGGATTGGGATCCTAGCCCAGGAATGAAGCTTCACATGGTGATTCAATGACAGTGTTTCTCATACATACATGGGTCAGATTGAATACACCACACTTGAATACTTAAATAAGCAACAACAATTTGGTAATAATACCTTACTTCTCACATTTGATGTTACTTGCCTTTACACCAATGTACCATATAAGGCTCTAAAGTAATTTCTACATTGCAGAGGATATCTTCTTCATGTCATCAACTGTAACATCCTCTGGACATCTACTCTGTCAACAGAATCCATTCCCTACCTAAGTGAGGAAGATAAAAAGGAACACTGTGGCTGCATTCAGATGGAAAACTTAACTTTTAAATGTCCACAAACCTGATTTGTTGCTAGGAGTGTGTGCTTTGCTCTTCTCTGCCATCCTTTCCTTATTGGGCAGAACCGCCCCATGTGTGCACAAAACTCTCCCTCCCCCCCGGGTGCCCCCGGTGCGCGGATTTAGCTATCCGCACACCAGGGGGTGACTTGTCTATTAGTATATAGATATACATTTTTATTGCTTTTATGCTACACCAGGGGGCGACTTGGCTATTAGTATATAGATATACATTTTTATTGCTTTTATGCTACACACTACATAGAAAATATGGATGGGTAACACTAACAAACTACAGATAGGACAGTATAACTAAAAGAGAAGCTAACAGGAGTTAACTATATTGCTGATAATACGATCCTTATTCAAGATTGTTATGATATACCATACATAAGTAAAGCTTCTTTTCAATTTAAGACAATTAATAAAAGCTTATCATAGAAATATTTGTTCTGAGCAAGTAAGCACAGTAGTTATCCTTTCAAGTACTTATATCTCAGTTATTTTTCTCTACTTATTTCTTCTTCCCTTCTTTTTATTTTTATCTTTATCAGGGACAGTTTTTCTTTTAGGTAGCTTGGGTGCAGCTGCTCCCAATTCTGATGAGGAATCTTCTTCAGATGAACTGGTTGTATCCGATTCTGAACTTCTCGAACCACACGAGCTGCATTCTCCTTCTTCCTGCTGGCTCCTCTCTTCTTCTGCTGATGTTTCCTTTGGTGGTCTTTGAACTTTCTCCAAAAATCTTTTTGCTTTATCAACAGAGTCAATTTTTTCTTTTAAATCCTTATACTTGAATGTTATTCCTTCCGGGAAGACCCATCTGTAGCTTATTGATTTTTTTTGTAGAAATATAGTTAAGTCTTTATAATATCTTTACTTCTTTTTGATTTCAAATGGTATATCCTTTAGAACACTTACCTCTGAATCTTTAATCTTCAAGATGTTTCCATTAGTGGCTTTAAGAACCGCGTCTCTTGTAGACCTTTTCGAGAATCTGACTAGAATTTCCCCTGGCAGGTTTTTCTTCTTTAAATATTCAGGATATGATCTATCGACCACACCCAGATCGCTTAATAATTCTTTAAATTTCAAACCTGTCAATGGGGCTAATGCTTGCGTCAAGATTTCTTTGAGATTCTCACTGCTTTGCTCTGGGACACCTTGGAACCTCAGCACATAGGCTGATTTTTCTGCTTGAAGCCTGAGGATTTGCTCAGAGGTTCTTTCTTTTTGTAATCACTCCACTTTTTGATCAAGTTCCAATGTTTTAAAAACAACCTTTTTGACTGCATTAGAGTTTTTTACCATCTGTTTTTGGAGAGTTTCAATATTTTGGTTGAGATTCATCATTTGATCCAGTAGGGGTCAGAATGCTGAAGCTAATGTGGCTGAAAAGTCTGTACTAGCTTCCGGTTTCACTCCCAGAGATGACGTTTTGCCAGCACCTGAAGGCAGCTTTCTCAGCGTCATTTTATCCTGTTGACTCATTTTATCCTGTTGACTCATCGGAGCCCATTTAAAAGTTCATGCGCTGGGTGTAAATACACTCATGTTTCTTCCGGTATCAATAAATTGCCGAGATGTCTTGCATTTTCACTAAAACTCCTGAATGCTCGTCCGGTGTGCGCCTCTGGTTGCCATCATGGTGCTGTGGTGGTAGGACCTTCGGGTCAAAGTGTGCCTCAATCCCTTGGCATCGTGCCTCGGGAGCGGCACTACTCACGCCCCATGGCTGAGGGGCCCTCTGCAGGAGCCACAGGGGGGAACCGGCACAGCTGGATTCCCTCCTAACCGCTGCGGAACAGGCCGCCCCGTAAGGAGCTCCTGCTGAACATGAAGCTGAAACTGAAACCTCCATCTTAGATTTCAAATAGTTAATCACTAGGCTTTCTCGAGAGCAATAATTAGAAAAAGATTGCAAGGCCCTTTGCAGCCCGACACCAGTTTGGGACAAGATCATGACATCATATGCATAGAGCAAAATAGGCACTCCAATCTCAGCTAATTTTAGTGGCTGGCAGCAGTCATTAAAGATTGTTGCTACATTATTTAAGTATAAATTAAACAAACAAGGCACCAACAAGCATCCCTGTTGTACTCTCTTTTCCAATTAAATGGATTTGTTAAATTCCCATCATACCCATATCATACTTGGGCAGTTAAACCCGAATATAATCACTGAATGAGTCCTAGGAGTCTTTTCTCCATAGTAGTTTAAGTTTGTTCCACAATCTGGGGCAATTTACAGAATTGAAGCCCCCCTTGAGGTCAATAAAAGCCACATATAGACATGCCCCCCCCCCCCGGATCAGTATTTCTCTGTCAGGTGATAGAGAACTGGGCAATTTTATAATATATGAATCCTGTCCAGGAAGCCAAACTGTTACAAATTCGGATTCTCTTCTGGTTCAGGTTTCTATTGTAAGTTTAACTATGAAAAGGTGGTTCATTAACTGATTCAGACCCTTTAAACCTGTTTTGAACTAGTTTAGACATATTTCATGAAGAAGACCATCACACTGTTAGTACTGCAGTTGCACATTGTGTTTAAAATCTGGTATGCACAGAACTGATCTTCAATATATAGGAAGGAAAGGAATGCACTAGGAATTTTTCCCTTTGGGGCCTCTTTCAGAAAGTCCCAGTGTCCTGTAAATTTCTACACGATGTCTGACAACAGAGGTAAAAAAGTTAAAGAGGTAAAGAGTTATGAACATCTCAAGATAAAGGAAAGTTGCGGAGCAGTTTGGTACAAGACTCAAGCTGGTACATGTTGTGTATCTGTATCAATCAGTATATTGAAATGTCATTATCAAACCTGAAACGTCATTAAAACTTCCTTGGAATCTTTGAGAAAGTCTTCAAGTAAAGATGCAAGCCATTTCAAAGTACTACAGTCAGAGAATCAGGGATCTACATGATAAGAGCAACTATGATACTCTTAAGAAACAGATTTCAGGCATCACATAGCAAAAAACCTAGGTTTGCCACTAAGAGGCACTCCACATGTGTTATAAAGTCCTCATGTTCCCTTTCCCATCTTGTGGCTGTCATTGATCAAAGGTGCACTTAAGCATTCTGTGGTCAGAACTGAATTCCCTCATGCACATCAGACTGGGACTGTGGCATGCAGGAAGAGGAGGCCTAAACCTTCCCTTCTATGCCATTTTCTTGAGCTAAACAAAGCCATGTCTGTTGATTGGCCATGGGGGGACGGGGTGCAGGAGGACTTCATAATACGTGAATTAGGGCCAAACTATATGATATGTTTTTAATGAGATGAGTCAAATTTTAGCAAGTTGGGTTCTCCCAACCCAATGCATGTTCCCTGCAGCCCCATGGCCACTGCAGAGAACTTATTTCCCCAACTGCCACACAGCTCAATTTGAATCAGGACCATGGTACTGGGGCAAGAGGGGCGTCAGCCTTCATATCTGGAGAGGATGTTTACTGCAAATTGGTCATTATTCTGTGTAGCTTTCTGTACCTTCCACCTCCTTCTTAAGATTCTCACCTTGCTCTGCTTTCTGTCCAGATAGAACTGGTGCTGGCTAATGGCCATAGCCCAGATGGACTTTATCAAGGCAGGACAGGCATACCATGTGTGCACGGCAATGCCACTGTGTCCAAAAGTCCTTCTTGTCACAGATGCCCTAGAAGAGCAGGGAAAGAACAGAAAGTTAACTTGCAATGTAAACGGAAAATGGCAAAGATAAAATTCAATGTTTCTACTGTTTTGTCAAGATTTTAAGGTAGAACTGTGACTCAGCAATTTTATAATTTTTTTTCATTGTGGGATTTCACTAAGTTCACATGTCCACTGCTCTCCCTCCTTCCTTCTTACTGTGAAAACAGATTAGTAAATATGCTTTGTTATGTAAAGATATTTGTATCTTCCCCCCAGATGCCCAAAGCAGTTCACAGCTATCACTGTATCTAACGGTTAAAGGGCTGGCCCCTGAGCCAATCACAACAGCAGTAAAATGGGCCACCCACAACAAAGGAGGTTTCTAAGGGGACTTCCCAAGCATGCAGAAAAAAATAGGACTTTGTAAATTAATGAAAAGAATGCCCCCCACCACCACACAGCCTGATGTGGACTAAATATTCTTCAGGAGCACAAAAATGTTGTGCATCATTTAAAGAGAGGGGAGAGAGGAGAAGTAACCCTGGGCAAAGTTCCTAAAAGTTTACTGAAACCTGGCAAAAGGACTTTGGAAATGGAAGTAAGGATTTTCAAGTTGTTTCCCCTCTCTCTCATGTTTGCTACTGCACCTGTATGGGCAACTGTGGGTGGGTTTGCGCTCCCCCCCCCCAAAGAAGGACTGTACACCAGCTTTAAACCACAGCTGATAATTCTGATTTGGAAGGGAAGCACAAACTGCCTTTGGTACATGGGCACAGAACTTATGCAGACAGTACCAAACCATGGGCTGGCTCTCTACTGAAACCATTCCCATGGGATTTTTATGTCTTTGTTTCCTGATAGGTGTGGCCACAGCCATGCAAACAGCACAGGAGCTGAGAAAGGCATGTAATTCTATATAGCTCTTAAAAAGTTGAAATTCTGCTTCCTACATTTAAGTCTTGTTGTTCAAAGAGCATAAAGCTCTTCCAGGGACATACCAGAGAAGATGGTCCCATAAATACGTTGGTCCCAGACCGTTCAAGGTCTTAAAGGTCAATACCAAAACCTTAAACCTGACTTGGTACTCCACTGGAAGCCAGTATAGCTGGCATAGGGGCAAAATTGTGATGCAGATGGTGGAGTGAACATAAGAACACAAGAAAAGCCATGTTGGATCAGGCCAATGGCCAATGCAGTCTAACAATCTGTGTCACACAAGCCCAGGTGCCATCAGGAGGACCACCAGAACTCCAGAAGCCCTCCCACTGTGGCCCTTCCAAGCATCAAGAATACAGAGCATCACTGCCCTGACATACTGTTCCATCTATACCTATGATTATCTAATCCTCTCTTGAAGCTGTCTATGCCTGTAGCTGCCACCTCTCTTTTTGGCAGTGAATTCCAAGGTTAATTACTCTTTGGGTGAAGAAGTACTTCTTTTTATCTGTTCTAAGCTTAATGCTCATTCATTTCACTGAGTGCCCAAGAGTTCTTGTATTGTGAGAAACGGAGAAAGGTACTTCTTTCTCTACCTTTTCTATCCCATGCATAATTTTGTAAACCTCTATCATGTCACCCCTCAGTCTTCGTTTCTCCAAGATAAAGAGCCTTAAGCGCCTTAACCTTTCTTTATAGGGAAGGTGTTCCATCCCCTTAATCATTTTAGTTGTCCTTTTCTGCACTTTTTCCAATGCTACAATATTTTTGAGGTGCTGTGACCACAACTGTACACAATATTCCAAATGAGGCTGCACCATAGACTTGTACAGGGGCATTATGATAGTGGCTGATTTTTTTTCAATTCCCTTCCTAATAATCCCCAGCATAGCATTGGGCTTTTTTTATTGCCGTTGCATGTTGAGTTGACATATTCAGTGAGGTATCTACTACAACTCCAAGATCTCTCTCCTGTTCAGTTACCGCCAGTTCAGACCTCATCAACATATACTTATAGTTAGGACTTCTGGCTCCAATGTACATCATTTTGTACTTGCCCACACTGAACCTCATTTGACACATTGACGCCCACTCCCCCAGCCTCGACAGATCCCTCTGGAGCACCGCACAGTCCTCCCTGGTTCTCACTGCCCTGAACGACTTCATATCATCCACACACTTAGCCACTTCACTGCTTACTCCCAATCCCAAATAATGAACAAGTTAAAAACCACCGGACCAAGAACTAAGCCCTGCGGTAGCCCACTGCTTACCATCTTACACTGTGAAAACAGCCCATTTATACTCACTCTCTGTTTCCTGTTAATTAACCAGGTTTTAATCTGCATGAGGACTTGCTCTCTTATCCCATGACTGCTGAGTTTACTTAAGAGCCTTTGATGGGGAACGTTATCAAAAGCTTTCTTGAAGTCAAGGTAAACAACATCTTTTAGGTCCCCTTTGTCCACATGTTTGTTCACCCCCTCAAAGAACTCTAAAAGTTTAGTGAAACAAGATCTTCCCTTACAGAATCCATGTTGATTCTTCCTCAATAGCTTTTGCTCATCAATGTGCCTACTAATTCTATCTTTAATAACAGATTCCACCAATTTACCCAGTATGGATGTTAGACTGACTAGCCTGTAATTTCCCAAATCTCTTCTGGAACCCTTTTTAAAGTTGGGAGTTACATTAGGTACCTTCCAGTCCTTGGGAATGGAGGTAGATTTTAGTGATAGATTGCATATTTTTGTTAGGAGATCCACAAATTCACATTTGAGTTCTTTCAGAACTATTGGATGTATGCCATCAAGGCCTGGTGACTTAGTGAGCATTCTAAACCCACCTAAGTCCGAAAAGTCCGACATAACTTTTTGACAACAGAACTACTCCCCCTGAAATAAACAGGAGCGAGGAACAACTGGCTGTTCCACTGCCTCCTGCCATGGTGCACCTCAGGATACTAAGGCCCAAACTACACATATGTTTTGAAAACACTTTTCCTTGCAGCTGCGGTGGGACTGTGGGGAAAACAAGCTGGGTGGGGCAGAGCTCTCGAGAGCCACCATGGGCTCTCAGACAAAGATTCTACCTTGACCCTCATCCAAACCAAATATCATAACAGAACATACCATTTGGCTTGCTGTTACCATGAATCTACACTAATAAAATAATTGGCCTGCCTGTCCACCTATTTTTCCTTTATTTATTTAATATATCCCACCTTTCTTCCCAATGAGGACCCAAAGTGGCTTATATAACTCTCCTCTCCTTCATTTTATCCTCTCAGCAACCAGGTGGGATAGGTTAGGCTGAGAGTGAGTGACTGGCCCAAGATCACCCAGCAAGCTTCCATTGCAGAGTGGGGATTTGAACCTGGGTTTCCCATATCCTAGTTTTACACTTCAACAACTACACCATGCTGGCAAGCATAACTCATCAGGGAATAAAACTAGGAGACACAAAACTGGCCACCAGATTCAGGATGATTGTAGGAGTTCCAGGGCCAAAATGGAAAGACATCAGAAAATCCTAGCTCAGGTGAAACCAACCACCACCACCCCATGCTATTTGTAATGGAAGCTAAGGATTTCTGTTTGTGGCAGGCATAACTCAGATAATAATGCTACATGTTTGAAAATGGGCCACCAGCCCCAAAATGATGATGGAAATTGCAGTGCCAAAAATGAAGGGAATTAGAATGCCCTGAGCCAGGTTATCTTCATGACAGGCAACATGTAATTTTAAGCAACCTGTCACGTGTCTCTAATACGCACATCTTCATCCTGCCATAGACGGTTGTTAGGTGATACACTCTGCTAGACCTACCTCACAGGGTTGTTGCGAGGATAAAGTGGAGGACAGAACTATGCAGCTCCACTGGGGAGAAAGACTAGGTATGGTATTTGTTATAAATATAATTTTAATATTAAAAAGATTACATTTGTCATATAACAAAGTAGGTTATTAGATCTTCCACCAACACAGTAATAATGATAACGACCCAGTGCCTGAACTGGGGGTTCTAACTTCTGTTCCAATGTGTATAACCACTAGAACAGATTAATGTTTCATTACTATGCATGTAAAAGGTGGAGCAGGGGGGAAGCATCCTTTTACTACTTTGTTAGATCATGGTGAAATAGTAAACTCCTCCCCCCTTTCTGTTCATAATATTAACAAAGATTTGCTACTGTATTATTCCAAGTAGGATAAGGATTAGAAGGTCTTGAGACCAAGAACTGAGAAATTAAGGAAAACAGATGGAAAGGTTGTTTTATCTTGCTGCAGCATCCTAACGCTTTGCGAGATCTGGCTAAGCTGTGTGCAAGGAAAGGAAAAGGTTAGACCTGCAGGCTGGCAATTACTGTAGCAGGCATCAGCATGCTGTTTTGTCTTGCAACAGTATTGGCTTGGTTGATGGGCTTAGCATGATCTGTTAGGGAAGTCTGCTTCAGTCTTGGAGAAAGGCATGTCTAGCTGATAGTAGAGTTCCTTTTAGTGTACTCAGGCTTCCTTGTACCCCTAGTGGCTGCAGCCAGAACTACATTTTAAAAACAAATGGAAAGACATTCAGCTGGATGCATCCTGAGGCTGGCTTCAAGGGCCCTCTAGCTGACTTGGCCCCCCTGAATTTTGGCCCTCCTCTGTTGGCGGCTCTGGGGTGGGGAACCCAGACCCGACATGTCAAAAAAAATTATTGTGCCATTTGGCTCTTCGTTTGCAACCAGCCACAGCACTCCTGAGCAGTATATAAACCCTAGCCAGGATCTTCATATATGGGAAATGACAGCTATGTTGCTCTACTCTCATGTTGTGCACATAGAAAACACAAGTCAAAACAATGGTGACAGGGCTCTGGAGGAGTGGCCCTTGCTACAAAACAGGAGCACTTTTCACAAACAGGTGAACACTGGATGAGCATCAAAGTATTCCATCTCAGGACACCGGTGCCCCACAGGAATCACCACTCTTCTCCTTCAACTAAGGATGGAGGAATAATGCACCCCACACAGGTATGCAAGACAAGGGGACTCCTTTCCTTAAAGATGAGCTGCTCCTAATTGTCTTCCATCTCTTTGCTATATGTTCCCCTTTGCTTTATAACCTAAGCTCCTTAACCAGTAGCTAAGAAAAGCCTGCTAGATCAGACTAGTGGCCCATTTAGACCAACACCCTGTTTCACACAGCAGCCAACTGGCTGTCCTAGCTAGGCAGCAGAGTCTCCCACAGCAGGGCACAGGTTTAGTGCAGAAAAGCAGCCCCTTGGAGATATGCCAGCATGACATCAGTATAACCCTAGCACAATGGCATGCCAATGTAAACTCACAGACAGGTGGGGACAATGGGAGTGTAGACATGCTTCTGGGTGAATGCAGACCAATCTATTGCAACCACTGCTATTTCAGGACAAATGAGCCATTTCCTTGCAGGATCAGACCCGGCTCCATGGAGAAGCATTATCAGAGAGAAATGTGTAACACAGTTCCACCTCAGCTTCCTACAGGGGAGGTGTGAGTATTGGCCTAATCACTACACTCTCTCCATAATAGGTAAATCCCAAACAGGGAGTAACACCAAGATGGTAGCTGTGTGTGTGTGTGTGTGTGAGACAGACGGTGGGAGATGGGAACACAAAGAGCATGGTACCACTCTTTCAAATCCATGGTTTACTATCACATACAGAGAGCATGAGCCCACATGCTGCCTCTTGCTATTGCAGAGCATGATCCCTGTGTTTCTCTTGCCCCTTTTCAGGTAGCAAGGCTGTGCATCAAGATGTCTCATGAGGTCTCCATGCCTATGCCCCCATTTGTCTGTGAAATAGAGGAATGTTAACTTCTGTGATGTGTGGGCTGTAGACTTGCCTCCTCCTTCCGTTTTGAGGCTGTTGGGATTGGTATTAGCTAGCAGATGAGCTTCGCCATATCCCCTCCCCTGGTGGGACCTGAGCGACTAACCCATATCCCATAACAGTGCTTTTCCCACAGAGTTCTTGGGGAGGTGATGGGCATTTTCTGTTGCTGTTCTGTTGTGCCTTCTTGTGTTTCTTGTCCTATTTCTTTGTTCCCATTGACCTCTGAATAAGCTTCATCTACTCCTAGAGGCATTACTCCCATGGGAAGTATCACAGGCTTGGTGGGGCTCCTTCTCCCAAGTGAGCTATGGAGGGGTCTAGGGAGACATGCTTGGACTGTCCAATCTTCATTTCTTTGACACCCATACAATAAAATGGTGGATGGTGGCAGAAAGAGATTTGGACCCCCATATGTAGAAGTCCCCAGAATATGGCAGAATGTTGCCTTCGTTTCATCCCTTGATTTGTTCTGGGGCCCAGTGGGCAGGGCATGGTGACATCACAGATGCAGTTCATCATTGCCCTGCACTGATTGGCTCCTTCCATGTGTGGCACATTTTATTTATTTCTTGACCCTCCTTTTCTCATAGCTCAAGGTGGCTTACAAATTCAGATGTATGTGTGTTCCTAGCATACTAAGGAAGGGAGCTTTGACTCTCAAAAGCTCATACCATGGAAATCTTGTTGGTCTTTAAGGAGCTGTTGGACTTGAGTCTTGCTCTTCTACTGCAGGCCAACATGTCTACCCTCATGAAGACAGAAAACTAGCACTTCACCATTTGAGGATGTGATCGGTGTTGCTGTGGAGTCCATGCTCTTGCGATGCACTCAGCTCCTTGTTTTTTTAAATGTCTTTTCTCTGCTGGGAGAGCACCATGATATTGACTATCTTCACCAGCAGCACAGGCATAGGATCGCACGAGCTAAAGCCTGCAAGCCCAGTGTGCATTAAGAACCCAATAACCCTCCTGTATGTATTAAGGGGAAGCAAAGGACCCTAGCTTGGGGGTTTATGCAAGCAGAGATGGAGGGCACACTATTCTCTCCCCACTCCCACCAACGCTGTTCTGCCAATCAACATTAGAGATTAACACGTCTCATTCTTATCACAGGCATATTGTGCTGAAAGGAATTCTGCTGTGCCCTGATGCAAAGTCTAACTGTTTCCATGCCTTCAGACTTCAAATGAGTGCAGTGCCTATCACGGACACAGGACAAACTTGCTGCACTGCATTGTATTTTTACAAATACTGACTGGGTATTTTTAAGAGCCATTCACCGAGATAAATGCAGTAAACACAGCTATCCTCAAACACATCGTACAATGGGAATAAGGTAATGTGTTTTATAAAGGGTGGTGTGCAGTGTTCCCTCTAAGCTGAGTTAGTGGGAGCTAGCTCACAGTTTTTTAGCCTCCGGCTCACACATTTTTGTCTTAGCTTAGGAAGGAGGGTTCCAGAGCAAACTAATTTATGCAGTCCCCTAATCACTAGCCCACAGCTTTCATGCCAGTAGCTCACAAAGTAGAATTGTTGCTCACAAGACTCCACAGCTTAGAGGGAGCATTGGTGGTGTGTACAAGTGGTGGTTAAAAAAATTAATTAAACGTTTTGTGCCAAAATACTTCATATTATAATTTTAAGAACCACTTTGAGCAACCGGGATAAATTATGCAAACTGAGCAGCCTAGCCAGTTTCACAAAATTTATTTTGGTTCTGCTGAACAAATGTAGGTAATTTATAACCAGCTATCCAAGTCACTGACCAGTGCTGACATTATGAAATAATCTCTCTGGCTCCTGAGATTTCACAACATACTTTCAAGCCTACGTTTGTGGCAATAAGAGCTAGAAATGTGGGTTTTTATAATAAAATGAAAACTGTGATCCTTGGGAAGCTAAATGATGTACCTAATGCTATATTTTTATGCTTTTCCTGGGCTTGTGCCGAATTGCAGAACATACACAGCTACATTGTTGTGGTACTGCAGAGTGTATATGGGTGGCATACTGTGGGATTACGGCTTAATTTCGGGTGGTCTGTGCATATGCAAATCTTTGAGTCATGTAGAATTAGGTTTGATCAGACCACTGCCTAACTAAACAGATAGTATCACATATGATAGTAACACTATTGTTTTTCTTATTTTATTTACTTCATTTATACCTCACTTTTCTCCGCAGTGAGGACCCAAAGCGGCTTATAACATCCTCCCATTTTCCATTGTATCCTCACCACAGTCCTGTGAGTTAGGCTGGGCTGAGGGCTAGTGACTGGCCTGAGGTCACCTAGCAAGCTTCCATGGCAAAGCGGGGGTTCAAACCTGGGTCTTCTAGATCCTTGTCTGATACTCTGATCACTAGACCATGTTGGCTCTTATACAGACAGTAAGCATTTTTCCAATTCACCTAGGTGATGATTCAGTACAATCTGAAAGACTGCATGCAGTTATACCAATAAAGTAAGTCCAATAAAATAATATTTCATATTGTTTTCTAAATTTATGGTATATATTACTTTCTTCCTACTCCTGGAAGGTGATCTTGCCAAGAACTGAGCTCCATAATTAATGTTTCCAGTGATACACAGAGATCAGCTGTTCCAGTGAGGTTACTCCTTTTTAGAAACCTAATCACAAGGGACAGAACCTCCCTGGACACTTTTGTGCAAGTGTGTATGCAATCTTCCTAATAACGGTAACATTGAAACAACACTGCTAAGAATCACAGTGTTGCTGCATTGTTTGCATGCATTTGATGGGGTGTGCATAGTAAAACTTCTTGGTGGATCATGGCCAAAATTAATATTTTGAACAACTGGGATCTCTGTGATGATATAAATGACAAGTGAGGACCTGCAAGAAAGTTGTGGGAGCAAATAACCCATCCCCCCCCCTTTGCTTCTTCCCCTCTACCCTTACTTCTCTCTGTCTCTTACTCTTTCTCCCTCTGACCACCCCTTTTCTTACTTTCTCCTCTCCTGCATGCCTGTCACTTTCTCTCTCTTTCTGCCCCAACCCCATCACTCTTTCTTTCTGCTCCTATCACTTCCCCAGTCTCCCACCTGCTTCCTTCCTACTCCACAGCAGAGGAGGCAGTTCTCCCAGCTGCCACCCCCCCAAACGGCAGGGGTGGTGGCTCTTCAGGAATCACAATGGATCTCCCAGCTATAGAGATCCATTCTCCTTAAGGTTGCCAGCTCCAGTTTGGAAAATTCCTGGAGATTTGGGGGTGGAGCCTTGGGAGAGTGAGGTTTGGGGAGGGAAGCAGCCTCAGCAAGGTATAATGCCATATACTCCATCCTCCAAAGCCACCCTTTTCTCCAGGGGAACTGATCTTGGTCATCTGGACAGCAGCTGCAATTAGGGGTGATCTTCAAGCCCCACCTGGAGGTTGGCAACCCTTTCCCATAGAGGAATGGGTTTCTTTAGAGACTGAAGTCTATGGCGTTGCACCCTTCTGAAGTCCCTCCCCTCCTCAAACCCCATGCTCCCCAGGCTCCACCCCTCAAGTCACCAGGAATTTCCCAACCTGGTGTCGGCAATAGCCAACCTACCTTGATCTGCCCTTCTGTCTTCAGCTTTCTGGCTCATCCCCCACTGCAGCCTCTGCCTAGGAAAACTATGATATTTCTCCACCGTGGGGACCAAAGCAGCTAACATTATTTAGCTCGCCTTCTTTTTAATCTGCACAACAACCCTGTGAGGTAGGTTGGGACTGAAGTATGAGACTGATCCAAAATCACCCAGTCAGCTTCCACAGCAAGATGGGGATCTGAACATGGGCCTCACAGACCCTACTCTGAAGCTCTAACTGCTGTACCACACTGGCTTTTGTGGGGTGGCTGCTGTTGAACAGCAGCAAGCAGCCATGCCTAGTTGAGTCATGCAAGTCAGGCTGACAAGTGGGGGCGGGGGTGGGTAAACCCCCACTTTGGAGGACCGATTTCTGCCGCCGCAGAATCGGGCCCCAGGGGGAACTCCGCCCCCCTGAAGCGCAGCGTGGTTGCGTCACCAGAGGTGACGCAACCACGTCGCTCACGTTGGAGGCGTGGCCCCAATCGTCAGAGAGAAAATCCCTCCGACGATCTGGGCCATGCCCCCAACGTGAGCGATGTAGCGCATCACTTCCTGTGATGTGCTGGCGGCGCGCTGTGCGCGCACATCACCAAAGAGCTTCCAGAGCCCAGCAAGGCTCCCCCGCTGCCAAGGTAAGTAGACTTGGTAACCCTACATGCAAGTCAGGTGATATCAGGCCACCCAGAGTTTGCTTCCAGGCCTCGTGTTGCCAAGCTTCAGGTAGGGCCTGGAGATCCCCCAGAATTACAACTGGACTTCAGACAACAGAGGCCTGTCGTCCTGAAGAAAATGGCTGCAGAGAATGGACTCAGTGGCATTATACCATTCTGAGGCCTGTCCCCTCCCCAAACCCTACACTCCTCAGACTTCACTACAAAATCTCCAGGAATTTTCCAACTTGGAGCTGGCAACCTTTGCCAGGCCTGGCCCCAATGCGGTCCCCCTCAAGGACCAAAATAGGCCTGGAAAAGGCCCTGCCCCCTCCTCCTGCCTTTTACTTATAGAAACTGAATCCTGGAATGCTGTGGTTGCCTAGCAACAGCCACTGAAGGAACTTGTTGCTTAAAGCTACAGGCGTTCCTTTTATCACTTTTGGCTTTTTGAAACCCTTCAATGCATTTTTTTTAGATTTCACATTTTTCTGCAAACCTGGGACCCTTTTTGGGTTTGTAGAAAGATTGCTTGTTCACAGCTCCAGTCACCAGATTTAAGTATCCAAGGTTTGGCCGACTTTACTTTTAGAACTTAAAATGGAATTAAACTAGAGCTGACTTACAGTTGTTACTTCCCAAGCTCCTTATTAGGAGTCTATTGTGTCTTTGGAAACAGGGAAAGCCATCACGGGCCACAACATACGGTAGGAATAGTAAGCTCAGAAAGCCTCAGATTCGGAAAGCCTCAGATTCAGAATAGTAAGCTATAAAAAGGTTTTAAGCTAACATGTTTCAAAGAACATGGTAGCAAACTTGGTTTGCTCTATGAATTGCAATACTTCCACAGCATAATTCTGTTCTCAGTTTTTCAGGAAAGTATGTTGTGTGTGCGTGAAATATTTCCATGGGTACTACAGATAGCACCTTGTATTTGGAATAAACCTTCTAACCATTTCTATAAGCTACAATAAGCAGACTGTTGACTGTACAGTGAATTCCAATAAACAGTGGTATTAAACTCAACAAAGATGGTCCCTACAGACAACAGCTTATATTAGACAAAACTAAAGTCAGTACAAAAGGAGAGAAGAATACAAAATAACACAAACATAAAGAAAATTGGTTATCACATGCTTATAAAACTCAGTTTGGGGAGTAACATGGTGCACAGCCTATTTTCTCCAATTTACTTGGTAAGCCATGCAGTGGAACACAAACCAAGGAACATTTGGATCTGGGATCTCACAGTTGCAGATGTGCAACTGACTCTGATGATAGTGCATCATTGGCTAACGATATCCATTTCACAGAGTTAAAAAGATATGAGATCCTGAGAAGGGCTCATTCTCTGGCCAACCCACCCAAGGGCAGCACAGTGGAGAGGGGGCAGATGCACTGCAGGGGCTCAGCTTGCTCCTAGTCAGTAGTGACTCCTTACCTGGCATCCCCTCCTGGGCCTGCACTGCCACTGGCTGGCTCCAATGCTTGGAGGCTTGGCTGGGACATGGCTGGCAGCAACGTGGTTCCAGGAGGGGATAGTGTCCTTTCCTTGGGGTGATAAAAAGCTTTGAACTGGCCTTCGGCATGAGCTTACTTTCCAGGGGGGATGAAGAAGGGGAGACCATGTAAAAACCTATCGATATCAACAAGGTTTTGATCCGAAGGTTTGGCCATCCATGAAGCACCCCATGCCCACCCAGTCAAAAAGCAGCAAAGATTCAGAAACCCTCAAGCCCTCAGGGCACACATGAAAAATCCATCTGCTGTCCTCTCCTTCCCCCTCCCACATGGCAGATTCCCACGGGGACCGCCATGCGCAAACCACTCAGGCACAAGAAAGGGAGGTTTCTGTCTTACCTGCGTGGGTCATGCACTTCCACGGAAAACTTCTTCTCTCGGAAGTACAGGTTCTCCAGCTGCCTCCATTGGAAGATCTGGGGGGGGGGGAAACACACACACAAAAAAAGGCGGTTGAGAGGCAGAGCACAGGGAGGAGGGGAGCACCTCTGGCTGTCCTCCTTTCAACTCTTCCTTATCAAACTCCCAGATTCCTTCAGCCCGCTGCTCTTGGGAGGGGGGAAGAGTGCGGGAAGGTGACTCTGGAGAAAGCTGCAGGCGGGAGGACGCTGCTGTGGGTGTGGGCTTCCCTGGCACTGAATCCCCACCCACCCTTCAGGAATGAAACCAGACCTTTCTGAGAAGCCCTTTCTTTCCCTTTGTTCCGTCTCCTTGCCTCTGCTCCGGGCTGCACGGATTTCCCTTCTTCGAGTCTGCCAGCAGGAAAAGGGGGGGGGGCGTGTCGTGAGTGTGTGTGTATGTGTGGGGGTGGTTTTGCAGAAGTGCTGAACTGAAGCTTCCTCCCCTCAGAGTGCTGAAATGGGAAAGGAGCTCAAATTCCCCTATCTCCCTCAGGGACGCTATTTCCTGCCCACTAATGTGCAAGAGCTCCTGACTGGAGCTCTGAAATGGAGGGCAGAGGCGCTGGGGATCTTAATTCATTCCAGGCAACATGAGATAAAAATACAGGCTTTTCAAAACCCCCCACCCCCCAACATAAGCACACAACACTAAGCTAGTAAAAAGATGTCCAATATGTAATACCTGAGGCGGGACAGAGAGGCACAGGGGTGGTTTCCTTGCAGTCCTACTGAAGCACTATGGCGATTGTTCCTTTCCGTTCTTTAATGCCAAAACTAAACAGCTAAGGGCAAATTCCAGAAGGATGGCTGCTGGGTTTCTCTGCTGCAGCCAAAGTAACCCAGAGTCTTGTGGCAGACTGTTTAATTTATTGCCACAAGAGCTTTCATGAGGCAGAGGGATGTTTCAGAAACCTGTCATAAAATTCAAGACATTCTGCTGGTGATCTTTTGGGCTAGCTAGATTCACAGACTTTTCAGGGTACTAAACACAGTCTTGGTGAGGTGCAGAAACACAAGCATGCACTTATCCTCCGCCACAAATCTAAACGAATGTATGACACAGGAAATTTGAAAAATTCCTTACCACTTTTTGAAGGAGAAGGTTTGTACAAATTGTACACCTCTACCTCTTAAGCACCTTTAATTTCGATTTCCCATAGGAAATTGAAATAAAGAATTCAGTTTCAAATGGAAGAGTTAAAAGACTTGAAATCAGTGATAATTTCACTGGAATGCACACCCATTGTTTGCAAAATCATCTTCAAGACATTCCCACAGTTCACATGAACAAAGCAGAATTTTTGCTGTCCCACCAAACCTGCATGCCACCATTGAGCATCTGTCAGTATTTAAAAGGTGTTCATGCCAGAACAGGGATGAGGCTGTGAATCTGAGTTGCACATCTGACATCAATGCACTGAAAATAGAGAAGAAACAGCACTGGCCGATGGATGCGTATTTGATCCATGTCAGATTTATGCCTGCTGTTCCTGACCCGGAGAACATCTCCTTAGCCAGATCAATATGATGGATGGTCAGCAACAGGGGCTCCGGCTGATTACCTGTTTGAGTAGCAGGGAAGGGCATGCTGGAGCACATGGTGCTGCCAACTGTTTATCTGCCAGTGTACTATGTGCAACACAAGGGGCAGGAGGTAGTGAGGCTCCCTGCAATGCTTTCAGCAGTCATGCATAAGTGGAAAGGAAAGCAAATGTTTAAAACCATGTTCTGAGCTTAACTGCTTAAAGTCATTGCCTAATATTTGTTAAGTTTGTTTACAGAAAATCTATCAGTGCTGGCTTTCCTGTCTAGTTTCAATCATAATAAGATTTGTTCATTTATTTATTGTATTTATGCCCTGCCCATCCCATGAGTGGGCTCAGGGCAGCTAACATCATGTTATAATAAATACGATTAAAAAATTAAAACACAGTATAAACGTTAAAATTGGTGGTTACAGCTTAACAACAGAAATCAGTTGGCTGTGAGAGATTCTGGCCCATTGGTATAGATGTCCAATGGCCAGTTATCAGTGGGAGGGTGACAACAACCTCAGGGATTCAAAACTGCACTTCAAAAGTGGCAAATTAATTGTCAGCTTTAGTCCTAATACTTAAGATTGCAACCGAAAACTCTCACAAGCATATACAACAACCCAAAGATTTTCCATAGATCACAGGAATTACTATCTCTTCTCAGAATTCCTGATTTTTGTACATGAATTCTGAAAACAGTAGTTCCTTTATGCATGCATACAAATGAATGAGTGCTGCAGGGAACTTTCTTAAAGACAAGTTTGCCCCCCCAACCCCCCCCCCCCAGATAACTCTTTGGAATGTAGATTCCTAAGTGTGATAAGAAACAAAATCACTCCCAAAAGACCAGAAGGAACTGACCAGACTTACAACTCTGTATTGTGCTCCAGGTTAATTAACCACTTGATAAAGACAAGTGGAAGGGCCAATTTGCTTGATAAAGTATCAAGTGCTAAGCCAGTGCACACGAACAATTTAGCTGGAACAGAATGCTTTGCAGGCAGCTACCAAAATGACTATGGTCCACTCTGAGGGAAAGGTGCATGTGTCAAACTACATATCTCAATAAACAAATTACTGGAAGAAGAGTGTTGTTGAGAGTGAGTTTGTGCAAGGGTCTGACAGCATGGGGTGTAGCCACTCAATGTTATCATTCATCTGGTGCTTATACCAGCCCTGCCTTGGGGACAAGATGCACACTCATGAAACATTCATGCTCCACACGCAAAAGCAACTACAGCCTCTAACGGTTCTCTATCAGTGCAAAAGAATGACTATGGGGCCTATCAGTGCAATCCTAAACAGAGTTACACCTTCTAAATCCATAGAAGTCAATGCTGCTTAAAGTTGTAACTCTGTTTAGGATTGCCGTGTCTAGACAACATTTCCTCTACAAAGAAAGGCCAAAACAGGTCAGTCAACACTTGTGACTCACCGGGCCAAGTGCAGTCTACCTGCCACCACCTATGGCTGAGGGGAGGAGAATGATGTATGAATGAAGTTGCTCTGTGTCCCCATTAGAGAGAAAGGTGGGGTATAAATGAAGCAAATCAATAAATTGTCAGGTTTTTTGATAACACAGCTGGATTAGCAGATCCACACAGAAAATAAAAACAGAAGGTCTGCCAAGCTTCACTGACAGGTTATTGTCCATGGGTGGTGCATTGTATTTAGCTGAGCGGATCTTCACTGAAGGGCCTGCATTTAAGGGTTTCGGGGCTGAAGGGAGTCATGAAGCAAGTTTATATTTTTATGAATGGAATTGGGGGGGGGGGGCGGAGATATTTCTCCTTCTTTTACAATATTGAACTCATACATGAATTTTTACAGTCATTTCAGAACACAATGAAGTACTCCTGCACAGAACGTGCATTTAAATTGTGAAATTTATTAGCACAAGATGTTCACTAGCTTTGAAATGGGAGAGAAAATGTCATGGGGAGTGAGTTAATCAGTAGCTATTAGCCATGCTAGGTACATGAAGCATACCTTTTCGTAGCAGATCCCTGGCACAAGCAACTGGGGAAGACTGCCAACTTCATGTTCCCAAAAAAGTTGCACCTAGGGTTGCCAACCTCCAGGTATGTCCCAGAGTTCTCCAGGAATTACAACTGATCTCTAGAGTACAGAGATCAGTTTCCCTGGAAGAAATGTTGCGCTTCCTCCTCTCCCCAAACTTTTCGCTCTCTTAGGAACTGCTCCCGAATCTCCAGGAATTTTTAAAGGTGGAGCTGGCAATCCTAGGACCCCTTGCTTGGTAGGGATCATAAGATTTTTTTGTAGCTTTCAAGTGAGCTGTGATGAAGTGTTTGGGTTTTTTTAAAAAATGTATTTTTCCTTGCTGGGAGAGTGCCAGTATACCAACTACTTCAACCAACATCCTCACGTGCAATGTCTGCAGCATACTGTTGTGGCTGGCCATAAGAGAGGGCTGTAAACTATCCCTTCATGTCAGAAAAGAAAGCTGCAAATGTTACTGTGCACAAAACCAGCTCAGTACAATGACAGGTGTTTTTTAAAAAAACAAAGTTATCAGCAAACTATCCTCTTGCATGGACTCTGGAATTTCAAAAATGCCAGATGCTTGCACTGTGCAAATTTCCCATTCCTCCAGGCAAAAGAGAGGACAGAAGGAAGGAAGGGCGAGGGAACAGCCCCCATGGAATACAGTGCTGTGTTGTGACCCATTGGCTAGAGGCTCCCTCCATCCAGATGCAGCTTCTAAAGACCCATTTCAGTTTCAAGCTCAGCAAAAGCTGCTGAGCAACTATGGTGTTCTCCAGTCCCCTATATTGTAAGACTAAAACTGGCAGGGAAGGAAAACCTTGCTTGTGCTGGACTATCATTAACTGGCTCTCTCTCCCCCTCCCCTCCTGCTTCTCTCTATGGAAAAATTAAATGCATCACCAAAGAATGAGACAGCACCAGATGGGAGAATGGTTCAAGTCTAGTTATAGTACCCCCTCCCAACCCAGGAAACAAGCACTGGGATACTTTTAGGGTGGGAATGCTCATCATGTGGACACAGGAATTGTGTTCAAGGGGGTTCTGGGCTTCCCTTGACAAAAAGATCAGCAATGATAAATAAGGCACCATGTGAGACTCTGCCAATTTTGTCCTACAATACAAAGCACATTCTAGGCCTGTCTGGCACCCTGTTGTGTGAACTCGGCACGGATCCTACAGCTCTTTATGACAAGGGTGTCAAACATATGGCCCACTGGCAGGATCCAGCCCCTGCAGGGCTTGTATCTGGCTCGCAAGCAACTAGCTCCCTCCTGCTTCCTTTTCCGGGGCTGCTGCTGCATCGCAGCTTGCTTTTGCCCAGCTCCCTCTGCTGTTTCTTGCTTCCTGCCAAGCCTCCCTTCCCACCACTGGCTGAGGGCTCCTCCTTTAGGAGAAAGGGAGGGGGAGGCAATGAGTGACAGAGAGCAAAGTCTGAGTCCCGTGGCTCCTTTAAAACCAGCAATGTTTTATTTCAGGTATAAGCTTTCATACACTTCTTCAGCGGGAGGGTGGGTAGGTAGGTAGATGGATTCTTATGACAAGTACAATTTACATTGAGATCACCGTGCTATGCTGTTTTCTTTGAGACTTGATATCCCTCTATCTCTGTCTGTCTGTCTATCTCACACACACACACATAGGTGTATGTGTGTTTAAAAAGAAGGGGCATGTTGGGATGAGGAGAAAGGAAAATTAAAAGGAAATTATTTTGGTTTATTCTGAAAATGTTTTTTTTTAAAGATTAGATTTCTCTGTGCTCATCTGGGATTTTATTTTCTTTCGAAAAGACCCTGATTAGGAATTAGAACACTTGGATTGTCTTCCATTGTTTAATAATTGAATTCCATCGGATTCCATTGTTTAATAATGAAAGTAGATGGCTAAGTATTTAAAAACACATTTATAGTTCCATATGTTCCAGTTCATCATGTCTCCCTTTCTCCCCTCCCACCTCACTGGCTGCCTTTCTTCACTCTCCCCTTGCTTTTTGAACTTTTTCATTATCATCACTAGCACTTGAGTGGATTTTGCCCAGACTGCAACAACACAACAAGATGTCTGTTATTGCAGGAATTTTAAACTTGTACAGTTGTATGCTGTAAATGTGTTTTGGATTGTGAAGGCCTATGGCCATATACAATAAATTTATTACTACTAAATATATGGGGGCATGGAGGTTAAGGCCCTCCCCTGATGCTGCCTCCCAGCACTGGTATACAGAGGTTTGCTGCCTCTGTAGATGGAGATTCCCTTCAATCCAAGAATTATTAGGTGACCAATCATGGTGTGTAACATGAAACTTGGCCCTTGTGCAGCACTGTGAATATGGCTGGGATGAATAAATTCCCCTGGGCTTAATCCTCGCACAGATTGCACACTTATGCACTGTGTACCCAAAGGGAAAGTGCGGAACTGTCTTTTCTTCCTCAAAGAGCTAAACTAAATTATATAAGAGAACTACCAGAGAATGAACTCAGATGATCTTCAAGTCAGCCATGTGAGGCTGTTCATTAGCTTGACAAAACTGCAAGAGACTCTGGTCATGGACCTCCCACTTCATGGATAGTTTGCCCCTTCTTTCCACATTCTAAAATATCTCACCTTGATTTGGCAGGTTGAATTTAGCTGATATACAGAAAATCTTGCTCAAATTGTGTGTACGGCTGGACATTTCTGGGAATCAGCATAGTCCTTTTTATTTAAAGGAACTAGAATAGTACAAATGAGAGCCAGTCCCTTATATTTCCATACATACCAGTAGTTTGCGGGCCGGGTAAGAGCCCTGGATGGGCCTGTTCCAGTCCCCGGGCCTTATGTTTGTCACCCCGTTCTAAATGTTTATAGAACTTGGGGAATTACAGTAAGAGTAGCTGAGCAGTGGAATGGGCGGGGGGGGGGGGGGAGCTCCCCTGGGACTTTGATATCTCTAGCTTGCACAGGATCTGTTCTATATACTCCTGAACCTCCACCTGTCAAAATGATGGCCTGTTATTTCCCAAGAAAGCACTTTCTTGGGGGCACCTTCTTTGGGAGGCTGTAACTCGGTCCCCGTAAATCCAATCATCACCAAACTTGGAAGGCAGGTAGAGGAAAGTCAGCTGGAGAGCCCCCTTAAAGTTTCATGTCTCTAGCTTGCATAGGATCTGTTCTATGGGGCACAAACCTCACCAGTTCATTTGGCTGCTAAACGTTTGTGATGGTTTGTGGTTTTCAAACTGGGCATGCCAAGAACCATGAACTGAACCACATTTTCCTGGTTCGTGCCCATCCCTACTCAGTACTTTACAAGCCTTTTTTTCCTTTGATAGATTTAATATTTTCCTATATGTGTAGGGAATCCACCAAGTATATGGTAACCCTGGAAATCAGTTGCAATTCTAGGAGATCTCAAGATCCCACCTGGAGGTTGGCAACCGTGCCTGGGTTCGACATGCTGAAGAATAAAGCAGTAGAACAGACTGAAAGGCTGGTGGTGGATTACAGTTTTCAGTGCACATTTGCATGAAAAAACCTACACGCAAACAGAAAACTAGAACAGCTAGGAGAAACCTTCTTGCTCTGCTTGCTGTGCCCATTTTCTGCTTACAGGGAGTTTTATACAGAGGAGCAGGGCTATTTTTGGGCAGGAACGCACAGGAACGGAGTTCCGGCTGGCTCCTGAGTTGGCCACGCCCAGCAGGAACTCATTAGCATAATAGGCCACACCTAACAGCAGACACTCATTAGGATTGGCTACATTAGGGGTGTGTGGCCTAACATGCAAAGAAGTTCCTGCTACAAAAAAAGCCCAGGGTTTTGACAACAAAGTAAACAGAATAAGAAGCAAAAGGTGTGTGTGGTTGGATGACCACACTTCTGGTAACATGTGGGGTGTGTCCTAATATGCTAATGAGCTGTGCTGTCAGAGGTGTGGCCTAATATGCTAATTTGTTTCTGCTATTGGGTGTGGCCTATTATGCTAATGAGTTCCTGGTGGGCTTTTTCTACCAAAAAAGCCCTGCAGAAGAGAACATTCCAGAATGGGATCTTCCATCTGTAGTCTGGCCTTTCTACCAGCTTATCACTACCTCATTCCTTTGTAGGTGCAAATCCGGTCTTATCCACCCCTTATTCTGTGTGATTCGTATGGTAACAACTGCTTGTTATCCAATAACATTCCTTGAGACATACATAATACTTCAGTCTCTTCTCTAGACTGTTTGATGCATCTGTTTACTTTACTCCCTTAGCTGTCTAACTGATTTGATTGCATACATTTAAAAATCAATGCATTTGATTTGTCAACTGATGCATTAGGGCATCATTAGCATGACCCTTCAAAGGTCAGCATGTCAAAACCTTTTTATGACTACCACAATTTAATTATTCCCAAGTCAAGGAGACCCATTAAAACAATTAGTTATGGGCTAAATATAAAGGGAGTTCATTTAGAGGTTTGATTTGTGCTAATTACTGGACTTTGGTTTGGGCTCCCAGAAATAACCATATATCCTTAGTTATTTAGATGGCTCATCCAGCACAATTTGTGACTCACCAAGTTTTACATAGTTATGTTTTTGGACCTGACAGCAGGTTGACAAACTCAGTTTTCTCAGTCCCGTGCCAACAGCCCTGATTGGCTAATATCCATGCAGTAGTAAATCTACTTTGTGTTTGGCTTGGTGTGCCCTAAGTAGGGCAGACCTGGAATGATCCCACATCCTTTGAAATCAACAGAAAGGTTTAACAAGCATGGCATGACTATCCCACTGCTTGCAACTCTCAGTTTTAAAATTAGGTACAACATGGTTTGGATCATGCAGGCAATTCCCAGGAGACACAGTCAGAAAGTGGTCAATAATCAAGGATTTCTTTCTGGAGGCTGGCTATTCCAGGACAGTCATTAGTGGTGACAGCGTTTGCTCTGATGTGGCCACCTGTATAGTGAGAACTCTAAATGATGCCACTATTCTCTGAATACAGAGAGAAAAAGAAGTTACTTTTGAAGTCATTGAAGGTCATGATGAGCTTTCCCCTTTTTTAATGAAAAGCAGCTGCGGGGAAGTTGGGGTAGAGGTGGAGGAGTGGAGGCGGGGTCCTTCCTTTGATCAAAGCTGCAATGTGGAAGTAGAGGCATGGTTAAGCCTTTCCCTTTGTGCTGTTTTCTTGATGAGGATATATGTCCATCCTACGCCCATGCAGACTTCCCACCAAATTGGCAGTTGTCAATTAAAAAAGAAAATGTCATGTGATGCAGTCCCAGGGGTAAGGCACAGTTTGGCCCGTATAGACAGGGTCTGACAACGTTGTGCATAGGTGTTTAAAAGTAAAAGGTTTTTGTTTTTTTTAACTTGGCACCTATATCCAGTATTTACCCTGGCAACCTTCCTTTCCACAAACCTGTGAACTCTGCTTTACCCTCTCCAAGATGCCTTAATGTGCAAGTGAGTTTCTGTTAAATGTATTTAACTTGAGAAAACAAGTCTCTCTCTCTAGAAATGATTGTTTGACAGTGGAAAGTGTGTGTGCAGTTTGAAACTGGGCTAGTGCCTTTATTAACAAGCCACACTTGGGTCAGAAGCCAAAGCCAAAGCAAGCCTTTGTGCTTTTGAATAAAATTGGCATATCCACAAAATAACTGGGGTAGGAGAGGGATTTCCGTGATGCACACAATGTTACAGGGAATCCAGGTGCAAGCTTGGAAAATGTCCTCCATGAACAATATGACCGGCATGTTACCAGGTCCTTGTGGCTAGTTAAATGAGAGCAATAATCAGGGATTTAAAATTCTAGCAGACTCCCTCTTTTATCTGTGTATGTGCATGAGGACATTCATGGTTTATGCTATGGAGGGACAGAGAAGAGGTTCAGAGATCTCTATCCCTTTCAGCAGCTTGAGAAAGCCTCCTCACTTTTTGTAACTAGCACTGAGATGAGTTTGAGGAAATCTTATTGAAAGTCTGCTTCATGCGAACATAAGAAGAGCCCTGCTGGATCAGACTAGTGGTCCATCTAGTCCAGCATCCTGTCTCACACAATGACAATGAGTTCCTGGGATTCAGGGGCTGACTGCCTCTGAACATGGAAGTTCCCCTGCGTTGCCATGGCTAGTAGTCACTAGGGGTGTGCATTTGGGTTTAGCCAAACCGAAAATATCCCCCCCAAACACCTTATTGGTATTTTTTTAGTATATTTCAGCATCCCAAATTATCTGGGTTTTCTTGGGGGGGGGGAAATCCCCCCAAAATCCCCACCATATTTGGGAATTACCGGTCGATTCCCAAAAAAAGTGGAGGAAGAAGCAGATTGCTCCTGCCTCTCAGCTGTTTGTCGGGCTTTTACTGCAGTCCCTTTAAACTTTAAAGGGACTGCAGAAGACAGCCCAAAAATAAGGATTGGCTGCGCCAGGGAGAGAGACTGTTCCCGCCAGCTCGGCTGGGTTCTCATAAAGCCTGATTTAAACCAGGCTGCAGGAGAAGCTGCCCCAGCCAGGATCTGTGTCTAGATCCTGGGTCTGGCTTCTTCTGCAGTGCAGTTTAAACTGGGTTTCAATTGCATTGCAGGACAAGCCGTCCCAACCAGGATCTGCATGCCTCGGGGAGCAATCTTCCCGAGGCATGTAGATCTTGGGTCTGGCTCCTTCTGCAGCTCAGTTTAAACTATGCCACAGAACAAGCCATCCCAGCCAGGATCTGCATGCCTGCACCATGCAGATCCATGCAGGATCTCCCCGCACCATGCAGATCCAAGACACACAGATCCTGGGTCTGGCTCCTTCTGCAGTGTGATTTAAAGTGCACTGCTGGTGAAGCTGTCCCAGCCAGGATCTGCATCGCTCAGGTCAGGGAGCGATCTCCCCACAGCACGCAGATCCTGGAGCTGGATACCCTCAAGACCACTATAACCCTATAATGATTGAATTAGACCTTGCAACAAACACATATTTCCAACAAAAGCTCCCTCTTTTGACATTATAGATTCAAAGAATCATAGAATTGGGAGGGACCTCCAGGATCATCTAGTCCCCCTGCACAATGTAGGAAATACACAAATACCTCCCCCTCCACATCCCCAGTGATCGCTGTTCCACACCCAGAAGATGACAAAAAGCCCTCCAGGACCTCCAGCCAAACCGGGCTGGAGAAAAATTGCTTCCTGACCCCAAAGTGGCAATCAGCATTTCCGTGGACATGTAAGAAAGGGCCACAAGTACTAAGCACTGATGCAACCCTTCCTGCCCTCCCTCTCATGATCTGCCTAAGTTCACAGAATCAGCAGTGCTGTCAGATGGCCATCTAGCCTCTGTTTGAAAACCTCCAAAGAAGAAGAGCCCACCACCTCCCAAGGAAGCCTGTTTCACTGAGGAACCGCTCCGTCAGGAAATTCTTCCTAATGTTTAGCCGAAAACTCTTCTGATTTAATTTCAACCTACTGGTTCTAGTCCGACCTTCTGGGGCAACAGAAAACAACTCCACCCCATCCTCTATATGGCAGCCCTTCAAGTACTTGAAGATGGTTATCACATCACTTCTCAGTTATCTCTTCTCCAGGCTAAACATAGTCAGCTCCTTCAATCTTTCCTCATAGGACTTGGTCTCCAGACACCTCACCATCTTTGTTGCCTTCCTTTGGACATGTTCCAGCTTGTCTATATCCTTCTTAAATTGTGGCGCCCAAAACTGAACATAATACTCTAGATGAGGTCTAACCAGAGCAGAGTAAAGCGAAACCATCACTTCATGTGATCTGAACACTGTACTTCTGTTGATAGAGCCAAAAATCGCATTTGCCTTTTTAGCTACCACATCACAATGCTGACTCATGTTCAGTGTATGGTCTACCAAGACCCCTTGATTCTTTTCACACACACTACTGCCAAGACAAGTCTCCTCTATCCTACAATTATGCATTTGATTTTTCCTACCTAAATGCAGAACTTTACATTTATCCCCACTAAAATTCATTTTATTTGTTTTAGCCCAGTTTCCAGCCTGTCAAGATCATCCTATAACCTCACTCTGTCTTCTACTGTATTTGCTACCAATTTAGTATCATCTGCAAATTTAATAAGCATTCCCTCTATTCCTTCATCCAAATCACTGATAAAGATGTTGAACAAAACAGGTCCCAGGACAGATCCTTGAGGCACTCCACTTGTCACTCCTTTCCAAGAGGATGAGGAACCATTAACAAGCACTCTTTGGGTGTGATCTGTCAACCAGTTACAGATCCACCTAGCAGTCATAGGAGCCAAACCACATTTTACCAATTTGTCAACAAGAATATTATGTAGAACCTTCTCAAAAGCCTTAGTGAAATCAAGATAAACTATGTCCACAGCATTAAAGAAGAGATAAGGTTAGTCTGACATGAATTGTTCTTGAGAAACCCATGCTGGCTCTTAGTAATTCCAACCATCCTTTCTAAATGCTAATGGACTGTCTGTCTGATGATTTGTTCTAAAACTTCCCAAGTATAGACGTCAAGGTGATGGGTTGGTAGTTACCCAGATTCTCCTTTTTCTCCTTCCTAAAGATGGGGACAACATTTGCTCGCCTCCGATCTTCTGGCACCTCATGTGTTCCCCAAAATTCTCAAAAATAATGGACAGAGGCTCAAAAATTACATCCGCGAGTTCCTTTAGTACCCTTGGATGCAGTTCATCTGGCCCTGAGGACTTAGTTTCATTTAAAGAAACTAGGTGTTTATGTACTACCTCTATGCAATTCCTAGGCTGGAACTCCCTTCCCTCATCATGTGTTCTGCTTTTGCCATGTTGAGTACTGTTTCCCTCACAAGAGAAGACTGAGGAAAAGTAGGAATTGAGCAGTTCTGACCTCTCTTCATCACCTGTTACAATTTCACTTTCCTGTAACTTCAAATATTACAGTTTTGGAGTTTAGGGTAACTTTACATTGATATGAATGCAGAACTTAATAGCATTTTGGTCACTGTTCTCAACTGGTGCAACAACCTGTACATCTCTTACCAGGTCTTGAGACCTGCTCAGAACCAAGTCCAAGATTACTAATGCTCTGGTTGGGTCTATGACTAACTGTTCCACTGCACAGCCATTTATGACATCCAAGAATCCCATTTCTACAGCATGACTGGAGCACACATTTACCCAATCATTGTGAGGGTAGCTGAAGTCTCCCAGTATAACAACATTATCTGTTTTGTCACTTCCCTTATTTCCTTCTTCATCTCAAGATCAGCCTCAAGGGTTTGATCAGTGGCCGATAGTACATCCCCACTTGTAAGTAATCCTTAGGACCCAGTATTTCCACCCATATCACTTCTGTTGAGGAGTTAATTCCCCTGATGTTTTCTAACTTATTTTATTCTATGGCCTCTTTGATGTACAACCCAGCACCTACCCCATCCTGTCCCTCTCTGTCCTGCCTATTGAAAGTATACCCAGGAATGACTGTATCTCACATATTTTTCCCATTCCACCGTTTTTCTGAGATACCTATTATCACTGGGCATCAAGCACTTCACTCCCCCATCTTGGCTCAGAGACTTCTAGCACTGACAGACACCTATAATGTGTTTCCCTCTTCAGCAACCCTGGCCTCCCTCAGCCCCTTAAGTCACCACACATGGTCCTCATTCGCCATCCTACCCTCACTCCCAAGTTCTATTATGTTCCTATCAATACTACCCTGAGTGTTAACGCAATCAACCCTTTGGACTGGCTTGTCCTGAGCCAGAGCCTCTCAGCTCCTGTTGGCTTTCCCCCTGGAATTAGTTTAAAAGCTGCTCTGCTATCTTTTTGATATTAAAAGCCGGCAACCTGATTCCCTTTTAGTTCAAGCCAGCCTGTCCCAGAAAGTTCCCCAGGGCCTAACAAAACTAGACCCTGCCTCCTGGCACCACTTTCTCATCCACACATTGAGACTCCTGATGTGTGCCTGTCCAGCTGGCCCTGCATATGGAACTGGCAACAGTGTGAGGTCTCCTGGCCTTTAACTTTCTACCTAGAAATCTAATTTTTTCCTCCAGGATCACATGTCTACATTTCCCAATGTCATTGGTGCCAAAGTGCACCATGACTGCTGACTCCTCCCCAGCACTATTTGTTAATCTATATAGACAGTATGCGATGTCCGCAACCTTCACACGAGGCAGACAAGTTACCATGTGGTCAACACACCTGCCACAGACCCCACTCTCTATACTCCTAATAACTGCATCACTCACTACCAAAAGCCCACCTCCCCCCAACCCCAGAGGAGTATCCTCGGTAGAAGAGGATATTGGTCCATTGCACAAGGAAGAGGTCCCTTCTTGGGGGATCATATCCCTCCTCCTCAGGCATCACTCTCTACAACTGCAGGAGAGCTGTAAGCACAGGACTGGGACTGTTCTGGTAAGTCCCTGTAGGTCTCCTCCTAAAACTCTCTTTTTGCCTCAGCTTCTCCAGGTGGCAACCCTAGCCTCAAGGGAATGAACCTGCTCCCTGAGAGCCATGAGCTTCATGCAGCAAGCACAAACCCAGTGTAGAAAATCATACATGTGGTGCTCTCTGCAAAACACTGGATAGCCCCCATGTGCTGCTGGCTTTCTGCTTTCAGAATTGTGCAGTCATTGAAAGATATCTTAGAGTGAAATAGGGTCCTCATCTGAACTTGTGCAGATTTCTATAGCAGTTAGGATACAGCAGCACACCACCCTCCTTGCTGATGTGGCACTTGTATGTCCCTTCAAGAAACTCAGACTAGAGGGGTTCTCTCCTGCTCCCCACTCAAGCAGAGGTCCCTCCCAACAGGCAGCTGACTCAATTCACTCAAGCAGAAGCTCCTCCCAGCAAAACCATGTGCTTCTAGTGCACTCAACACAGCTGTGCTTTACAGCTGAAAGCTGTGACTCTACTTCCAGGAGTCAGACAATACAGGCAGCTGACTCCAGCTGACTTCGATTTTTAAAAAATCGCAGAACACGAATGTCTTTATGAGAAAAAAAGGCAGATTGCAGGATGGGAGGCTGACTTCACACAAAAGGCTGGTGTAGAGGATTACACTCATGGGGCCTGTTTCTAACAATTGCTTGCTGCTGCAATATATATTTTTAAGTAGCTCATGGAGAAAGGGGAAGCGCTCACTGGGATGGTCCATCGCTGATTTTGATGTGGGCGAAAATGAGTTGAGCAAGCATGGCTTTGGAGACGTTAGCAGCTTCTGTTGACACAAAGTCTTTGTCACAACATGTGTGAGTTGGCAGAAAGGCTGCCAAATCTTAAAATTAAAAATATTGATACTGGGGCACTGGCCCCTTGGTAGGATTATGGCTTTTATGTTTTTCTTTGGTATGTTTGAATGTCCTTCCCACCCAACTTCTCTACACAGAGAAAATAAAACCAGCCTGTGGCTCACCAGTACAGCAGCAACTCATTTTAGTTCTCATCAACGTCAGTGATGGAACTTCCCAGTGAGCACTTCCCCATTTCTCCATGAGCTACTTAAAAAATATATTGCAGCAGGCAAGCAATTGAGTAGACAGTATTGACTTTGATGGACCAAGGGTCTGATTCAGTATAAGACAGCTTCATGTGTTGATGATCCCTTCTTGGTGAAATCCCATCTGCCACCTGGGGTCACACACATAATTATTACGAGTTTATGGCACATGAAGAGTTATGAGAGAGTGGAAATTCCATTTGTATCCCCTACTCCACACCAACCTCCCCTTCACACTGGCTCGATTCCCCTCCATCAGTATCTAAGTTTTCCCAATGGGGCAAATTGTGATTTACCAGGATTGTTTCAGATTAGGAAAACGATACAAGGCAGAAATGTTTAACCCCCTTCCTCTTGTGAGATGGCCCAAGTCTTTCTCAGACCCCTGCAACCTTTAATTAAGTTTGAAAAAATGCTGGGAGCTGCAGAAATGTGAAGTCTGGTTTGACCTTGAGAATCAGTTAAATAGAAAAACGGAGGGAAGAAACAGCCTGTTCCTGTTCCCTTAGAGCACACAGAATCCTGGAGGGAGGATTTGGTGGGATAGAATAGGGTTTCCAAATCCCGCTCCCACAGTTCTTTGTAGTCCCCTAGCATGTGTAATAGTAAAGCAGGTGGCCTGCTTTTATCACAAAATCAGAAAAAGCAAG
>NW_015176487.1:416077-428881 GCF_001447785.1 Gekko japonicus | reverse complement strand
ATATAGACAAATATTACATTTAAAGGGGGGGGGGAAAGCCTCATAAAGACTGGATGAAGACTGAGCATGTTCCAGAAAGCATGAAATGTTGAAAGGCAGAGGGAAAATTAACCGGCTAAAATCCTTGAAAGGGGAGACAGGGCACCTGTGTGTATGTGTGTGTGGGGGGATTTCCTTGTGATTTATTTTACCCACCTGCTGCAATTCCTTATGGGCCCCACCTTGTTCCTTAGGATTGCCAACTTCCAGGTGGAGGGTGGAGATCTTCTGCAATTACAACTGATCTCCAGATTACAGAGATCAGTTCCCCTTGAGAAAATGGCTATTTTGGAGGGTGGACTATGGCATTACTACTCCCTGCTGCGGTCAGGCTGAGAGTATGTGACTGGTCCCAAGCAATGCTCACTCTAAGCTGTGGAGTCATGTGAGCAAAAATTCTACTCTGTGAGCTACTGGCATTAAAGTTGTGAGTGAGCGATTTGGCTACAGCATAAATCAGTGTGCTCTGGAGCCATCCTTCCTGAGCTAAGACAAAAATGTGTGAGCCGGAGGCTAAAAAACTGTGAGCTAGCTCACACTCAACACAGCTTAGAGGGAACACTGGTCCCAAGTCACCAAGCAAGCTTCCATGGCAGTGGGAATTTGAACCTGAGTCTCCCAGCATTAGTGTGACACTCTAACCACTGCACCACACCAGTGCTCACTTCTAAGAGAAGTTCAAATATTTACCAGTTTCAAACCTGACCATTCACCAAGGAAGAAAATACCTTATATTCTAATCTGTATATCTAATAGTGACGTTTGCCTCCCATCTGCAGTTATCTAAATCCACAGATTGGGGTCACACCAATGCTAAACAGATTTTTCTGCAAACTTGGGGGGACCTCCCAGGTTTGCAAAAAAATTGAAATGTAAATACATAGGTACATTCCCCCTCAAATTAAAAGCACTTATCTTTATTCTACTGGGTGAGGCTGGGAGCCGTTCTGGGTCCGGCTGTGGCAGCAGATGCTGGGAGCCACTCCAGGCTTGGCCATGGCAGTGTCAGACACCAGGAGCCATTCTGGGCCTGGCTGCAATGGTGGTGTACAGCGGGAGCCTCTCTGGGCCTGGCCATGGCAGTGGCAGATCCCAGGACCCACTGCAGATCCCTCCATCTGCATATACTAATTATGAAATGTGCCCCAATCTGTGGATGCTTTCATTTGTGGATTGGAGCCACTAAACAGAAGGAAGAATTTCCTGCATACTTGGGGGAGCCCCCAGGCTTGCAAAAAAAAACCCCAAAACTCTGAAACTTAAAATAAAGTGTTGGGGATGCTACACAACCAAAAACAGAGAACTTTTGTCTGCACTTGTGCAGAAATGCTACTCTTGCAACTCAAGTGGCACCCATGCAACTCAAGCCGGGGAGGAGTAACGGCCACTGTTGACATCAAAAGGCAGCTGTGGAGCAGCTGAGAGATGACAGGTGATGAAGGAGGTGGTGGGGAGGAAGTGCAGGCTGAGAGGAGGTGGTTCCCACAAAGCTGAGTTCTCCTCCTGCACAGCAGCCTCCAGGGACAGAGAGGCAAGGCTTGGGGGAGGTGGTGAGGTAGTGTGGCAGCAGCAGTGGTACAGGTGGGATTGGGAAAGCATATAGCAGCCCCAAGGAGGTGGTAAAGCGGCAGCAGCAGCATTACAGGTGGGATTGGGTGCAGGAAAAGGAAAGCCTGGGAAGGCAGCTGCCCTCCAGGGAGCCAAAGATACTGAGGGTCAGGGGGCTGGGGAGGCAAGCAGGTGATAAGCCAACTCCTCCCCATGAACTCTGGAAGGTGATGGAGGCAGGCAGATGGCTGGGGGGAGAGCAGGAGCAGAAACGACAATTGCAGGGGGAGAGAAGGAATGATTGGATGAGTGAAATGGGGAAAAAGACACACAGAGAGAAGGAATGAGAGTAGTGGGAGCGAGAGAAGGAATGATATCATAGGTGAAATGGGGAAAAAAGACATACACACAAAGAGAAGGAATGACAGCACCGGGGAGGAGAGAGAAGGAATGACAGCATGAGTGAAATGGGGAAAAAGACAGACACACAGAGAGAAGGAATGATAGTGGCTGGGGGGGGATGGCTGACCCCGCAAGTTCCTTGCGGGTCCCTGCGAGTCCAATCTGAAATAGAACTTATCTTCACTTTTACCTTATTAGTCAGTTTAAGCACAGACAATCTGCTTTTAGGGCCCAAGCTCACAGCCTTTCTAATTGAATTCCCCCTGCGTTGCCCAAACAAAGTCTGATCATATGAAACCTGAAATTGCATTTCTGGTGACATTAAAATAACAAATTGGAATTTAGATAGGTATTGACAGGATCCTTGAATGTAAGCCTATAATGTGTCCAAACTCTTATCTTTTTCTTCCCTTTTTTTTTTTTAAAAAAGGAGGGTGAACGAGAGAGAGAAAGAGCAGCCAGCCAGAATTCTGTAGTGTCCCAGCCAAATGGCTGGAGCAATTTAATCAAAGGTTGGTTTTGAATATATGCTGATGGGATTGCGAGATACTCATTTATTCAGTGTGGCAAATGCAATAAGCATGAAAAACTCTCTAGGAGGACCTAATGGGAAAAAATACAGTCCACATTGTAAGATGAGCAAATAGTCTTTATGCATTTAATATATACTGCTCAGTTTCAGCTGTTTCCCCCCCTACAACTTTCTGCTTTGTCTTGTACTTGCAGTATTTTTCCCCACTATAATTTTTCAATTTGTTTTCAGTCTTAGTAATGAGCAAAAAATAACTAGGAAAGACTGAGAAAACTATGAAATACAGTGCTCAGGATCAAAATCTACAGCTAGTAATAACTGGAACACTTCACCCTGGCAAAAGATAATTGCCAATTGATTGGAATTGTTTGTATCCACAAAAAGCCATTCTCAAATGACAAGTCCTTTTATGACTGAAAGTGATCCACCAGCTTTCAAGCAGTTGCTGTTTGAGATAATTCAACCCAAAGGTGATTTTGCTTCGGAGTCAAAAGGTTTAAAATTTACACACGTGCCCCCAAAGAAAAACAAAGGTATCACTGAGAGGTATCCTTGAACCAGTGGTTGAAAGATGCATGATATTATATAGAGTATGCGCAGCAAAAAATCTGATGGGTCAGACAAACACAACCATGACTACTGTTACGACATAGGTGATATACTACAGACATTGACTTTTCAACTGCTGTGACTCATGGGAGAAAAGTCCTAGCATCCTACAAATGTATGTAAGTGCTTTCAGTTCACAACTAACTAATGGCAACCCCACAGTGGGCTCTCAAGGCAAGTAAAAAACAGAGGTGGTGTGCCATTGTCTTCCTCTGCAGAGCCTTCCTTGGTGGTCTCCCATCCAAGTACCAACTCTGCTAGGGCTGCCAAGTGGGGGCAGGGGGTGGGTAAACCCCCGCTTTGGAGGCCCGATTTCCGCCGCTGCAAAATCGGGCCCCGGGGGGAACCCCACCCCCGGCGTGCACGTCACTAGGAAGTGACATTATGACGCCAGGCACGCTGGGGGCGGGGCCACGACCATCCAAGGGGAAACTCTATGGTTTCCCCTTGGATGGTCGTGGCCCCACCCCCAGCGTGCTCGGCGTCATAACGTCACTTCCTAGTGATGTGCATGTGGCGCGCACGCTCCGGGATCCACCCGGGAGTCCCCCACTCCAGAGGTGAGTACTACTTGGCAACCCTACTCTGCTTAGCTTCTGAGATTTGATCAGATTGGGCTATACCATGCCTCCATGACAGCATCATACACACAGTCAAATACTACTGGGTCCTTTTTTGGGGGGGGGGGAAGAGGGGGTAGACTTGTGAATAATGAATATGTGGAACCTAAAGAATCTTAACTGGCCTTGATAGCTACACTGCGCAATTAAATGGAAATATGATTAATGGTGCAATCCTAAGGAGGTCTTCTCAGAATCCTACTGATGTCAACTCATAGGGCTTCCTCCTAGAAAAGTGTTCTTAGCATTGCACTGTAGAAGGAAGAAATATTTATTTTGCAGCACGTTAGCTTTAGATGTTCCCTGCCAGAAAATACAGTTTTCACAGATATTAGTATACTACCACAAAATGCCACAAGTAACTGCTACAAAACTGTTTTATTATGTTCTGGGGAGAAAGATCAATTTCTCTGCAAGATGCTTCTGTGCATTCACAATAATTGGGCCTGACAACTGTAACAACGGCAAAACTGGCAAAATGTTTTGTAACACGATGACAGCATCTCTATAAGTTGATGTGCCACTCAGCACTCTATTAATGCTGGCTGTGCATTTCCTCTCCTGGAAGCCAGCCTTCAAAAGAGAAGAGAAGAATATCTGTCGCTCAGTGCCGGAAGGTGTACCTAGCCCTTGCTAAACCACAGTTCTGGGTGAGCCATCCTGATCCTCTGCCCCATGCCTTGTTCTCCTCCATTTTAAACAGGAGGAAAAAAACCTGTGTTCCCTTCTAGATTCTCAGTTGCTCCTGAATTTTGAAATATTGCTGATAGGTTTGGGCAGGCTTAGGCAGTAACACCCTGAAACCTCTGTTCCATGTAGGATGCATAAGAATGGCTGCGGTCACATGGAGCATTAGCCACGCTACAGAGACGGAAGATAGGCGGATTTTCCGGGCGTGATCACAGCGCCACATCTGGGAAGCGTAGAGCTCCCGTGGTGAACCCAAGGCTTCCTGCCGAAGATGCGGGGTAAAAAACTAGTACCTCCGAGGTACTAGTTTCCGGAAACCGCAGGGCAAGGGCGGGCGCCTGATCGCGTTTCCGGTGGTAAGTCGTGGCATTCGGTGCCCGCCCATGTCCCATCGCTAAAAGGTTTTTTTGCCCCAAGTCTCCACAGGATGTGCACAAGCACCCAACGGCGCATGCGCACACTTCCACAGCCCCCTCCTCTTTTCTGTACCCCCCCACTCCTGGCTCAGCCTGCTCGAGAGGAACTCTCTGCACCAGGCAACAGAGGGGGAGGTGCAGGGGGGCGTGACGGGAGGGCGGCCCGGCTGAAGCTCCTCCTGGAGGGGACCGGACGGAGGACACAGTTTGCATTCCTCTGCAGCCCTGGAAGGGGTTAAACCCACGGAGCCTTTTGCTAGAGAGGCTGCTTCTTTGCTGCGCTGCAGGATTGTCCTGTGATTGGCACCTCCCCCCTAACCGCGCGTTATTTTGCTCCAGGGCAAACAGCCACACTTCCCCCCCACATTTTCCTGCCCGTGTGACTGGGGCCAATATAGGGCTACAATTGGAACCTTCCTTTCATAGCAAACCTGGGGTACAGCTAGAGTTGCCAACTTCCAGGTGATGGCTACAGATCTCATCTCCCCTGGAGAAATGGCTGCTTTGGAAGGTCAGCTCAATGGGCGTATACCTCGTTAAGGTCCTTCCCCTCCCCAAACTCTGCCTTCCTCAGGTTCCACCCCGCAAAACTCCAGGTATTTCCCAACTCAGAGCTGGCAACTCTAGGTACAGCACAGAATATGAAGGAAGCAATATGGCCCCATGCTTGCAAACTCTTTGTGCTTCTTTGCCTTGGGCACTGGAGAAAGCCCTGGCCAGGTGTGGCCAACAGGTGCTTCATCCAGGTGAGCTGGAGTGGGAGGGCATTTGGGATGCTTGGGTGACAGCAAAACCATACCAGCGGATGTTAGGCCTATGATATCTTGGTTGTTGCTATTCTGAAATCTTCTGAGAATGCACAATGTTAGTGACTATATGGCTGTTTTATTTATGCCTGCGGATATCCAGGAGGCAGCATGTACATTCAGACAGTGTTGCTTTCCTGAAAAGAAGGGTGTACAAAAACTGGGTTTTTTTTTTCAAAATGATGGTGCCCATATAGTCACTAACATTTATGATATATTCATTCAAATGCCTGAGTAATTTAAACATTCGAAACTCCTCCAAGAGAACTGGTAGGAGATGCCCCCCAATCTCCCATCAATTGTTATCTACAATGGATTGAATATACTAACACACTGAACAATGGGCTTTAAATTTACATTGGCCTTTGATGTTTCTGAAAAAATGGGCTACACTAAATACAATCATACAGTTTAAACTCTGGCATTTAATAATACTGCACTTCCCAGCCAAACTGAAGCTCATCAATAAATCATGGATTCTGTGTTGTTTCTTAAGAACATAAGAGGAGCCATGTTGGATCACGCCAGTGGCCTATCTAGTCCAGCACTCTGTGTCACACAGCGGTCAAAACCCAGGTGCCATCAGGAGGTCCACCAGCGGGGCCAGAACTCCAGAAGCCCTCCCACTGTGCCCCCTCCAAGCACCAAGAAGCAGAGCATCCCTGCCCCGACACAAGAACATAAGAGAAGCCATTGTTGGATCCGGCCAATGGCCCATCCAGTTCTTCAGGCCTCATTAAGAGAAACTTAATCCTGACAAACTAGCAATACAAATCCAAGGAACAGGAAACAAGGAATAGCACGACTAACCCATCATTTTGTCTGCCATTTAACCAATACGTAACATTTAATGGCTCTTCATAAATTATGCTTACCTTTCTTGGCTTCACTTTGTCATGGTAGTCGTACTGAAAGATTCCCTTGTAGCTAAGTCCTAACCACCAAGGAATCCCCTGCTTGTCCTAGAAGGGGTGGGGGGTGGGGAGAAACCCACACAGAATCAGAATAGTAACCCATGGGGATTTGGCAAGGTAATATGGTAATTTATGGTAGAAGCAAAATATGATCATTTTCTGCCCTCTGCACTATTCATATTTCTTTGGTATATATAGACTGTTGTGATGATAAAAACTCTGGCATCCGGAAGGCCTCCTCTACATAATCTGTTCATTAAAATTTTCCCCTTTAGAGGGTCTCTCTCCTCTTCAGTAACTTGTTGTTCAAGATTATCATATATAAAAATATTTCTTTCTGGTCAGGGGATGAGATGAAACAGGATATCACAGCTAAGTCTGTGGGAGAAACCTGATTTATGGCAAGTATCTATGAAATGAAGCACTAATGTGACACAATGCTTACTGAGCAGTAAAATCTGATTGGGGGGAGTCAATGGTACTGAAACTGTTTAGAGAGAAGTGCTTGTGTTTAATGCAGAAGACATGAAGGAAGCTGCCCTTCTCTGTCCTTGATTGTGTTTATTATTTTTGATGGGGGTACTAATGGTTTTTAGCTACTTTAGATGGATGCTAGAGATTCCAAGTGCAAACCCAAAAAACACTTTCCTGGGAGTAAGCTCCATTTAATAGACCTAGGTAGGATTCTAAGCAGACTTGCTTAGGTTTGCTCTTTAAATGTAGCCCATATTCACTTAATGTCAGCAAGAGGTTTAGCCCAATATTCCTGTATTTTAGGACTCTAAATATATATAGATTTCTTCCATGTATTAAGTTCATTCTGTGAGGAGTAAGATGCCAGCCATATAGCATCATATAATTTTTTTTCCAATGTTACTACAAACTGCAATAGATAAGCCTCTGGTTTAAAAAATCATACCAATTCATATTCTCCCATTTTTGTTTTAAAGTGCCTTACTTTAGTCAGCAGACAAGATCTTGTAGCACATTTTGATGTCATTCCAACAATACCTTTGTTACTGGGCTCTCAAAGTCTGTGAAGATACCACTCACTGGTTACAACTCTTACAACTCCCTTCTCTGGTGGAAGAAGTCTAGCTTCGATGGAGGAAGACTTCTTCACTTAGCAGAAGGGAATCTTAGGATCCAAGCCGAATCTCTTAATTGAAAGTATTGGAACAAATGCAAATTCCCTCCTCTCATTTGTGTTCAGTATGGAGATCACTTGCAAAATAACTCCTTGTCTCCATGAGTGAATCTTTCAATCCCATATTTAACTCATACAGAAGACTGAGCCATGTGAATTTAAATGCCTTACTGGAAGTAAAATAAATCAATAAAGGTATCTGTAGGCTTATAAAACACACCAGGCAGGATTCTTCCTAAGAACTGTAAGAGGGGATCCATTCTGTCTTTCCTGCCATAGGTCTCTATAACCCTTTGTACCTCTACTGTTGTGAGTCTGGGAATCCTCAAGAATGACATGAGATGCAGGGTTTACAGGCAGAAGGCCCATTCTCTAGAAATCAAAGCACCTCAAGGGCATAGCCAGAAAATTTTGGTTGGTGAGACCAGGGGAAATCTGGGGGGAGGTACCCCGGCTGCACCTGCTGTGTTCCTCTTACAGTAGCAGAAACAGCAGCTCCAGATCCGCTCTAATGAGCTCATCAATCCAAGGCAAGTGCCCAATGGCCCAGGGGTCTGTCATGCAGCAGGACTGGGTTGGGCAGGGAGGACTGGCTGATCCCAGGGTTGGCCCTCCTTTGGGGAAGCATTTGCAAGGTATGCCCAGAAGCAGCCAGGGAGGAAGGGTCAGACCCATTCCCCGACAGGTGGGAATAGATAATTAGCACAGCAAAGCATGGGGACTGAGTGAAAAGAAAACCCCTCCTCTTGTTCTCTTCTGGGATTCTATCCTGGGACACTTGCCCAACTAAAAGCTCCCCTGGTGGGTGAGACAGTCCTGGATTCAGACCCAACTCCAGCAGAACCTGATACCACTGGTTTTTGGTTTTGTGTTATTGTGTCTTAAAGGTTCAAGAGTTCTAAGGTCCCGTTCACACAGAGCATTTGCTGCGCTGAAGGCACGATAGTCCTGTGGATTTTCCGGGCGCGATCATACTGGAACATCTTGGAGGCGTAGCGCACCTGTGGCGAACCTGTGGCGTCCCGCCAAAGATGCACATTAAAAAAGTACCTGGGATGACCTACTGGCAAATGGTTTGCCACGGGCTGCATGCAGACTCCCTGGGTGTGATTGTGCCGGCGCACGGCTTTCTCCCCGTCGTCCTCTTTGCCACGGGGAAGCCGCTGTCACGTCTGATTGCATAATGGCGCATCAGAATGCGATGGCGCAAATAGCTGCGCTCCCCCCCCCCCGATTTTCGGCACGTCTGACGGGGGCCTAAGTTATATTTGGATAGACTGGGGGATGGGTCGTAACCACAGTGTTCTTTTATTTATTTTGTTATTTAGTTTCTCAAGTGTTAGATTCAGTCCAAAGACTGAAGAGCTTTCCCATGTTCTCCTTTCCACTCTAGTCCTTTCTGGCCACGGGAATGTTGGCTCCTGGATTCAGGGGTCTGCGCTGAGAAGGGGGCAAATTTTGCCTCTCCTCCCTCTTTCTTCTGCTCATTCCACCCCAAAGACAAACAGAGGCGTTTTTCAGGTTGGAATGAGTAAGGACCTTATCAGAGACCCCTGGCAAGGGGATTGTGGAATCTCTTGTTACTATTTTCTGTCTTTCAACAAGCAGATATTCAGTCTCCACTTATTGTGTGGGTTATGTGCCATCTAGTCACTTCTGACTTACAGGAAGCCTACAAGTAATGACCTCCATCATGTCCTGTTACCGACAGCCTTGCTCAGGTCTTGCAAAGGCCCAGTATTTACTGTGAAGACCTAAGATAGTACAGTTAATTTGCCAAGAGCCTATCCAGAAACAATTTTTTAAATATAAAAACATTTCTATGCCGCCTTTCCACCCAATTCATGGTCCCCTACATGCCTCCAAGTTCATTTTGATTAGACAAAGCTATAATTTCTACATCTATGATTACAGAAGCTCTGAATTTTGTTGAATATAATTATTTATAACTATATAATTAAGTGCCAAAAATTAATAAGGTTGCAATGAAGCCCGCTAAGAAAGCTAAAGTCAAAATCTAAGATGAAGCAACACTAAACACTTACAATACATCGCACTGTCTAATTATTTATCACAGGTTTATACAGTTCAAAATGCATGACTATGAAGTTATTAAAGCCAGCATGGTTTTTCATTAAGAAGCAGTGCAAATCTTTCTGTGATTAACCTGTTCCTTTAAATCTAAGAACAATTTCTAGTCAGCACATACCTTGACTGCATAATAATGGACTCCATATGTTGGCAGAGATTCTACGATGCTCATGTAACTAAGGAAAGAAGCATAAAAAAATAACACATTGAGGATTCAAATGGCAAAAGACCGAAGGAAAAACAACAAATTCATAAATATTTGAGTACTCTATTTATTAAATGCAGTCACCAGTAAATAGCCTGAGTCCCTGGTGGGCAAAGGCCGCCGGAAGTGTTCCCCCCCCCGGCCGCCCGAGGGGCTGGCGGGCCCAGGCGAGTGGCGTCGTCCCTCCCCGCTGCCAGAGGGCAGGTCTACCCACCCCAGTCCGCTATATTGGTAGACCTGGCCTCTGGAGAACAGGTCTACCCACCCCATTCCACTGTATTAGTAGACCTGGCCTCTGGAGAACAGGTCCCCCCCCCAATTCCACTGTATTGGTAGACCTGGCCTCTGGAGAGCAGGTCTACCCACCCTCTTCCACTATCTTGGTAGACCTGGCCTCTGGAGAACAGGTCAACACACCCCCTTCCACTGTATTGGTAGACCTGGGCTCTGGAGAACCAATATAGTGGACTGGGGTGGGTAGACCTGCTCTCCAGAGGCCAGGTCTACCAAGGTAGTGGAAGGGGGTGGGTAGACCTGCTCTCCAGAGGCCAGGTCTACCAATATAGTGGAAGGGGGTGGGTAGACCTGCTCTCTAGAGGGCAGGTCTTCCAATATAGTGGGATGGGGCGGGTAGACCTGGCCTCTGGAAGAAGGGCCACTGTAGAGGGAAGACAATGGGCTTTAGAAGGAAGGAAGGAAGGAAAGAAGGAAGGAAGGAAGGAATTTGAGAGAGAGAAAGAAAGGAAAAAGAAAGAGGGAGGGGAAGATGAGGAAAGAGGGAGGGAAAAAATTGAAAGGGATGTGGTGGAAGGAGGGGAGAAAGAGGGAGGTTGAGGAGGGAAAGGTGAGCCGGGGTCAGCCTGTGTGCGGCCAGGCCTGCCGGCGGCAGGTGAGCTGGGGCCAGAGTAGGCTTCCCCCCCCCCGCTCGCCACGGCAGTTGAGGAGGGAAAGGTGAGCCGGGGGCAGCCGGCGGCCTTTGTGCAGCTGGGCGCAGTGGCGGCAGGTGAGCGGGGGCTGGAATAGGCTTCCCCCCCGCTCGCCATGGCGGTTGAGGAGGGAAAGGTGGCCTGGGGGTGGATGGCGGCCTGTGTGTGGCCGGGCGCAGCAGCGGCAGGCGAGCGGGGGCTGGCGTAGGCTTCCCCCCTTCTCACCGCGGCTTTCCCCCCTTCTTGCCGCGGCGGTTAAGGAGGGAAAGGTGGGCGGGGGGCAGCTGGTGGGCTTTGTGCTGTGGCAGCAGGCGAGCGGGGGGTAGAGTAGGCTTCCCCCCCTGCTCGCCACGGCAGTTGAGGAGGGAAAGGCGGGCGGGGGCAGCCGGTGGCCTGTGTGCGGCTGGGTGTGGCAGCGGCAGGCGAGCAGGGGCCGAAGTAGACTCCCCCCCTCGCCACAGTGGTTGAGGAGGGAAAGGTGGGCCAGGGCGCGGCGGCAGCAGGCGAGCGGGGGCTGGAGTAGGCCCCCCCCCCCCGCTCGCCATGGCGGTTGTGAGAGGAAAGGTGGACCGGGGCGGCTGGCGGCCTGTGTGCGGCCGGGTGCAGTGGCTGCAGGCAAGGGGGGCCCAGAAGCGCCCCCTTGTCCACCGCAGCGGTTGGGTGGGGAAAGGTGGGGGCGAAAGGTGGGGTGGCAGTGAGGGAGGGAGTGCTGCTGGGGCCCAGGGGCCAAGGCATCTGCTTCCCCGTCCATCTGGCTTGCTGGGCGGGCAGGGAAAGGCGGCGCTGGGCCTGTGGAGGCCTTCCTCTGTGCTTACCCTGCAGACGGTCCTGTCCTGTCTGAGGACCACAGCAGAGTGAGCTGAAGACACTGGCCGGGGCTGACGTGGGCGGGAGTCCGCAAAGCAGCCAGCCAAGCCAGCCAGCATCTTCTGACTGGCAGTTCATGTGGCCAACCTATTTTGGCGCACATAGAACATTGTGGGACGAAAACTCTATTATATATAAGGACAGGAGATATATATATCCATGTATATGTGTGTATGTATATGTATGTTTATTGTTCTAAAATAAATCTTTAGCTGATAATCATTTTTGAGTGTAGTCTTAATTCACCCCATGCTGAGGCTGGAGCCTCTAAGAATAGACTATAGAACAGTAACATATTATGTTTATAGTAAATGCTAGTTAGATACCTTTAAGAAGAGTAGTCTAAGCGGAAAGGTGATCCTGGGTGGTCTAAAACAGGGTACAGATTTCCAGGGGAAACTTCCCCCCCCCATCCCAGTGGGATATAAATTTCTCAAATATATAAACAAAAAGTTTCAGTTCTGCTGCCTGGGCATTTAAGCACCATGACAAGACTGCCATTATTAATGACATTCTTTTCTAAAATGCTGGCTTATATTGTGTTACTAGCAGTAAAGCCCGTTGTGAAAGCAATACAACGAGATCTAGAAGAGGCTCTGGGGCAGTGCTCTGGCTTTGGGCAAACAGTGGTGACCTCAGCAGGGTATAATGACAGAGTCCACTGTTTTCTCCAGAGGAACTGATCTCTGCTACGTGAAGAGCAGTTGTAATTGTGAGTGATCTGTAGCCCTCACCTGGAGATTGGCAGCAATTGTTACCCAGGACAAAATGGCTGGTTTGGAGGGTGTAGTCTATGGCATCCTACCTGTCTGAGGTCCCACCCCTCTGCAAACCCCACCCTCTCCATGCTCCAGGAGGCAGAAGCCTCCGGTCGGCCGCTCCCTTCCCCTCCGCCACCACCGAGTCCTGGGCCGGCAACTGGAGGCCGGGTCCCTTCCCCCCCACTCACTCCAGGGCCAGCAACGGGATGCAGAGGCCTCCGGCCGCCGCCG
>NW_015176487.1:350570-414778 GCF_001447785.1 Gekko japonicus | reverse complement strand
ACTGGAGGTCATAGGGTCTACCCTCCAAAGCATCCATTTTCTCCAGGGGAACTGATCTATGTCATCTGGAGATCAATTGTAACAGTGGGAGATCTCCAGGTCCCACCTGGAGATTGGCAACCCTAGGGGAAAGTCAGCTGCACAGCAGGGGGTTGAAGAGAATGGTTTGATGGCTGCTGGGCCAAGATTGGCATCAATAGTTCCCCAGGAGCCCCATCGTAAATTAGCACCAAAGCTTTAAGATCTCTCCAGCTGTCACCTGGAGACTGGCAACAGCTTGTCTGGAGTGTGGGCAGTATGGCATTGTATCTGTCTGAGGTCCCCCTCTTCCTCCTCCTCCTCAGACCCCACCCTCAGCAGGCTTCATCCCTAAAATATCCTGGAAGTTTCCAACCAGGAGTTGGCAACCCGATGTCCTTTCCTGGCAACCATCAGCCAACCTTTATCTGCCTCTCTGTCTTAAGTTTTACAACCCCCCCCCCAACAGCCTCTGCCTAGGGAAAGGACAGCTGACATCATTCTCCTCTCCCCTATGAGGTATGTTATGCAACTGAAAATCCCAACTGCCTTGCGGGGGGGGGGTGAGTTTGAGGTGTGGAATGGAGTGTAGTCCAATCAGCTTCCATATGCAAATAACCTTGGAATGCTGGGCGGGACTGCACAAAGCAGCCAGTCAACCCAGCCAGTGTCTTCTGAGTGGCAGTTTTTCTGGCCTAACACTAAAGGGGCCAAATTTAGAATGTTCATATAGAATGTTCTTACTCAATTATATATAAGGAGAGATATACTAGAGAGCCACTTTTCAAATTCTTTTCAACTTTTTTTCAAATGCTTTGCAAAATAGCATAAAAATAATCTGTCTAGAGAGTGGCTCTAGTTTGAATGGATATACCCTAAAATAGTTTTTAAAATGCCTTCGGATTGCTTTCTAAACAGACTCCTCCACTAAGGCGGAACATCTGTCTTGGAACCCCTCTCTGCTGCTGATTATTCTGGGATATATTTTAGAGCACATGTGCAATTCATGTTGGGCTTTACTGTCACCCATACCAACATAGTGTGTGCCTGGAACATGCCCAGCCCGTCTGTAAAACCCATGATTGCAGGGAAAGATTTGCCATTGGTGACTGAGTTTCCTTTCAGTGGAGTTTGGCTGCCATCTTTTAACAGAGGAGCCCCTAACAAGTTTCCAGGGAACCCAGAGTTCCCTTGAAAACCACTACACTACACACTGAGAGACACAATTATGTGCTTAATTTACAAACTCCCAATATATGTAACCTCTGAGTTCACAGGACAAAATTCCCCTTTCCAACTTACTTAACAATGGCTTGACCTCTCGTCTGGCCACTTAGCTTCTTGTAGTGCTCAATAACACGGTCCTCACTGTGTAGGAGAGAAACAGAATTGTTTTAGCTATATGCCTTATTTGATACATGTGCGAGTTGACTGTTCATTGCAGCTTCATGCCCCTTCTACTTGGGCGCAGTCTACTTTAGTTGCTTTTCATTGTGATCTATCCATTGATTTCATCTGCAAGGCTGAAATATGGTCCTCCTCCTGCACCTCTGCAAGATACTACCTGATGGACATAGATGCCATGAGAGACACAGTGGTTGGAATAGTGGTCCTACAATCTATGTTCAACTGAGAGCTCACAACGCACCTTCCTGCTACTGTTAAGTCAGCTTGCTAATCTCCCCTGTAGGACTGTACATGTACCATGACAAGGAAATCAGAGTTGCACTTACCTGTAACTGTTGTTCATTGAGTGGTCACCTGTGCAGTCACACATCCCTTCCTCCTGCCCTGCTGTGAGCTCTTCACACAATCTAATAACTTTACCTCACTCTGGAGGTGGCAGAGAGGAACTGAAGGAAGGATGCTCCACCCCATTCTATATCACGTTGGAAAAAGTAGGCAACAGCATGGGGCAGGAGTATAAAGCACCTCCAGTTATTTGAAGTTGGATTAATAAGGCAGCCAGAATTGGGTAACAGACAGAGAGAGCTAGACTCAAATTCAGGGAGGCCCAGGTCTGAAGCCTCTCTTGGCCATGAAGCTCCTAGAGTGATGCCGGGCTAATTATCGCAGCCTACCACACAGAGTTGTTGTAACATTGAAAAAAAAAGGGGGGTTATGAACTCAGTAGAGTTCTGGCTCAAATCTCACCTCAGCCATGGGTTTAGTAGTTGGCATGGGGCGAGCCCCCACCTCCCTATGCTGGAAACAGTGGGATAAAAATATTGACCTACTTTAATGAGATAAGGTACACAAAGAGTGTAGACTATTCATTATGTGATACATAAATACTAATTTACTATGACGCTGATTTGCAGTCAGTCTGAGGCAGACAAGAGCACATACATCTTCACACAAAATGCAATTAATCCAAGAAATCCACTTCTACAACAGGTGGTGAGGACTGCTAAAGAGAGAGCATTTCAAAAAAGGAACAGTGACATTTATGGAAGAGAGAGATCAATGGCTGTCAGCTACGGCAACTAAACTGAACCTCCATGAATAGCGGTGGCATACTTCAGCACCAGATGGTAGCAGCAAATGCAAGGGTGCTATCAGCAAGCCTCTGTTTTGGTTGGTCTTTCTTCCTTGCGCATCCAACATAATCAGCTTCTCTCTATTTTCAATTTACAATTACTGATTCTATTGGGACTAACTCTGCATGAGTGAGTATATGAACCCAGCACCCAAAAACAAATGCCTCACAAGGCTGGAAATAACATCTCGATTTAATAGAGAGGAGTGGAACGGCTGAGTTTCCCCCACAAGACTGGTGGAAAGCACTGTCAAGTTGCAGCCAACTTACAGTGATCTCATAGGATTTTTAAGGCAAGAGACGTTCAGAGGTGATTTGCCATTGCCTATCTCTGCATAGCAACCCTGGACTTCCTTGATGGTCTCTCATCCAAGTACTCACCAGGGCTGACCCTGCTTAGCTTCTGAGATTTAACGAGATCAGATTAGCCTAGGCCATCCAAGTCAGAGCCCCAGAGAAAAAAATTCACAGCTCTAACTGCGCTATCTTCCATTAACTCTATTAAATAGTTATTCCCGTTTCCCAGGGAACCATGGGAAATGTAGTGCTCTAAGGCTGTAGAGATCTTAAACAGCGAAATACTAGCATACTTATCAAACTTCAATGCCCACCATAGTTCTTTGAGAGAAGCTGTAACTAGCTGTGGTGGACTGAGCTGGTCTGTTGTGAAGGGAATCGGATTTAGACACCTTGGGATATAGAAATAAACTGTGGCTTCCAAAAGGGGGAGAGAGAGTTCAGGTATGCAAATAAAGAGACCATCTCCAGGAAACCCGAAGAGTCATAGGAAACTAAATGAAGAAACATTGTGACTGTAACTAAAATACTCAAACGCCTCTCACTGTTCCAAGAATATATGAAAACAAGCTTCAACGACACTATTTTGATTGTTAAAAGAAGTATAATCTGTATACCATTTTTACCTCAGCATTTCCAACCCCTGACTACACCTATTCAATCCCTGCCTGTTAAATAAAATTGTTATTTCTGTTTGAATGTTACACCATCTCAAGTGCCATTTGAAAGGGAAAAACAAGAGAGCTCCTGCTTATCCCATCAAGTTCCTGGGCTGGGCTAAAAGACAAATTAGATCTTTGTGGTGGGGTGGGACAGACTGTTAAAACAGTAACTAAATCCACACTACTTGGGGCTGTTCAGTCAAAGCTGGGAAAAAAAATTTGGCAGGAAAACCTGTCTGATAGTGGGGAAGTGCCAGGAGTCCATAATACTAGCATACAACTGATATCAATTTGTATATGTTGTCCTGATCTTCTGAATGTTCCCAGCACAAACAAGAGAGCAAAAACATCTAAATACATCAAAAAAGTTACCAGTAAGCGAGAGATGGGTGCTCCTTAAGTGCTTGTGTTGGAAGCGCTGGAAGTTTCTTTAAGTCAGTCCTTACAACTTCATTGCTGAAAAAAGAGGACCCAGAAATGAAAGTCAGTCTATAAGAAATTTACCAGAATGTTTGCTGCAGCTGGTTGACTGCTCTGGCCCCAACATCTGTTCTTCCATAATGAAAAGACACTGGGCATTCTTTTTTCTTTCCTTGTATTTATTTTGCGTTAGGGAGTCCAGTAACCTTTCCACTCAAGTATCAAAATCAGGGCAAAACTACCACAGATGTCTGGATGTTTTCCTCCTCAGTTTCAGAATACCAGCTCTGACTTGCAAAAACCACAAAAGTACATTTTCACAGAAAGAGAGATCCTGTCGCAAAATCTGGACGGAGCATAAAAAACAATACCCCCTTGATTAACCCACTTCTAAAAGGTTCCCAAAAAAGCAGTAGTTTCTAAGAATAGCAGCCTGGTGCTCACATCTAAGCAATTCCTCCTCCCCACATTTAGTGCTTGCTGAAATATATCACCACCACTGTTCTGTGGTAGCACCAGGGGAAGTGTGAACCAGCACTTGAGGGGCACAGCCTGCAACTGTTAAAAAGGAAACCATGTTCCTGGACTGGAGGGGGTTTACACAGAAGGCTGCAGGGCAAAGTGCCATCCTTCTAAGTCCAGTTACTAAATCCTGAGATTACAACTGATCTCCAGGCAACAGAGATCAATTCAACTGGAGAAAATGGCTGCTTTGGAAGGCGGACTCTTTGACATTATACCCCATTGAAGTTCCTCCCCTTTCCAAACCCACCCTTTTCAGGCTCTACCCTCAACCGGTGTTCCCTCTAAGCTGAGTTAGTGTGAGCTTGCTCACAGGTTTTTAGCATCCAGCTCACACATTTTTATCTTAGCTCAGGGAGGATGGCTAATTTATGCAGTAGCCAAATCACTCGTTCACAACTTTAATGCCAGTGGCTTACAAAGTAGAATTTTTGCTCACAAGACTCCACAGCTTAGAGGGAACATTGCCCTCAACATCTCCAGGTATTTCCCAAACCAGGAATGTATTTATCCAGCACAGAAAGCAGCAATTTAACAACAGCATTCCTTCCTGAGGGAGAGGAAAATGAGGAAAGCCTTTTTTTAAGATGGAGAATGCTAGCTGCGCAGGTTTTGGTAATACTAGTATTAAAAATAATTTGCATTTTAAAAATCTGCTGGCCTCTTAATCTGGGGCACTCTGCCTTTCCTCACCAGCACAACTCTGATTTACATGACACACCAGCCACAGTCAAACACCACACAGGCAGCTCAAACATCTTACTTAAAAGGCATTTCCCCAAAGCATCAGTGCATATGGGCATGGTAATGTCTGCACTGCAGCACAGCATCCTCTGGTGCCACAGATCATTATCACAATAATTTAAACTTGGCCACTGTCACCCCTAAACAATACTCATAGCACTTACACAAGCATATTCCACACAGAACTCCTCACAGTGGCAGTTCTGGTATTAAGCTAAAAAAAATGCTGTATTTCATAAGCATAATACAAAGATTGCAATGAAATGCCCCAGAAGGGCTACTTTAAAAACATACTTCTCAACAATGAATCTATCTTCATGGAAGGCACCACATTAAATTGCATGGAATGGAACTCCATCAACCTTACAAAGACCTATAGGTAAGGCTTGATGAAATGTGCATGCACACAAAAGCTTACACCCGTAATTAAAGTTTGTCCTTCTTAAAGGTGCCACTGGACTTAAACTTTGTTCTGTTGCTTCAGACAAACACAGCTACCCACCTGAATCTATCCTCAACAATGTGTAACAGATACATATTTTCTTAGGGCAAACATATTTAGACTAGACCGCATTCTTATCTATTGCTACAGCCATAATGATAAAAATTACTAGACATAATGATTCCACGGCTAGAACAGACAGTTTAAATAAAGGAAACTGCGGTTTACTTAACCTAGGGAGCAATTCTTCCTTTACCTATGATCTGTGCCAAATACAACAATATTTTTTTGGAAAAAAGCCAGGAAGGTAATTCAGGAGGACTATGACTCTCAAAAAGATATATATCTGTATTTATTTAAAATAGCTTGGGATCAGCACACCTTAAGAACAGCCTACTCCTATATGAGTCTACTCAACCACTCTGGTAATCTTTGTAGGCCCTGGTTTGGGGGACCCTGCCATCGGAGCCTAGATGGGCGAGAACCCAAGAAAAGGCATTTTCAGTCATCACACCAAAACTTTGGAACTTCCTCCCCAGGGAGATCCATAGCTCTCCCTCTATTATTGTCTTCTCCCCAGGGATATCCATACCTCTCCCTCTATTATTGTGTTCGGCCAGTGGATGAAGTCTTTTTTGCTTTGTTTGCTGTTTCCCCAACAACTGTTACTGGCTCTCCTCCCTGGTTGTGTTGTTATGTGTGTTTGTGTGTTTATATGTTTCGCTGAATTGCTTAAATATTTTATATTTAAACTTATACACTTATATTTTAAATGTTGTTTTAATGGAAAGCCAGGAGGGCCAGAGCCCCTCAACCTCTTCTGGGAGGCTGTTTTAGAGGCATTGGGCATTGGGCAGCCACAGAAAAAGACACAGCCTGGACCATGACAGAATGTGTCTTTAGACAATGGAGGAACCAGTAATAGACCTTGGTGGGAAGAGTTCTTCCTTGGCAGAAGAACTTTGCCTGAGGCACCATTGCAAGTACAGGACCCTTTGGGATGCTGACCCAAATTCAACAGAGGAATGCCCAGGAGTTGAGGGTTTTCTAAAATGGAAAAGGGACAATACTTTTACATGACTAATAACAGTCCCTGAAACCATAAACGATTATTAGCATGTTTGGATCCTTCTATTGCAGGGGTCCCCAGCTTTTCTGAACTTTCAGAATTCTGGCACAGGGTAGTGTCACAGGCAGCCACAAAATGGCTGCCATAGGAGTTGGAGTCAGATACAAAATGGCTGCAATAGCTTACCTTCAGTCACACAGCAAATATCTTTGTGCTGTGGTGTCAGTTGCTGCCAAAGCAGTGTTTTTTAAATAAAATTTGCATAGCCAATCAAATCTCCAATGGCCAGTCAGAAACCCTACTGGGCAAAAGCCCTTCTTGGCCCTGCCCACTTTATAAAAGAAACTTATGGGCACCAGGAAGTTGTTGCTGGGCATCATAGTGCCCATAGGGGGTGATCACACACGTGCGATAAGGGGGGTGGAGAACATAAGAGAAGCCAATGTTGGATCAGGCCAATGGGCCATCCAGTCCAACACTCTGTCACACAGTGGCCAAATATACCAGGTGATATTAGGAGGTCCACCAGTGGGGCCAGGACACTAGGAGCCCTCACACTCCAAGATCTCTCTCTTGGTCAGTCTCTGCCAGTTCAGACCCCATCAACGTGTATTTATAGTTAGGTTTTTTGGCTCCAATGTGCATCACTTTGCACTTGGCCACATTGAACCCCATTTGCCACGTTGACGCCCACTCGCCTATCCTCGACAGATCCCTTTGGAGTGCCTCACAATCCTCCCTGGTTTTCACCACACTGAACAACTTTGTATCATCTGCAAATTTAACCACTTCATTGCTTACTCCCAACTCCAAAATAATTAAATACAATCCCCCTTTTAAAACCCTTTTGCATTTATGTGGTTCCCCTTGTCGAAGTCTACTTACCTTACTGGAAACACAAGGAGACTAGGGCCTTGGTTTTCTGGCTCTTCCTGGACTTCTTACAGAGCCCCTAGTCTAAGAGACCCTAGGCTAAGAGCCACAGGCAAAGAGCCCTTTAGCTGCCTTAAATAGAGGCCTCCCCCAGGAAAGAGAGTGAGGCTATTCCCTCTGGAGGAAATTGACCCGCAGTTGTGCGATCACACAGTCCTTGGAAGTGGCGGGCACAGCCCACCACTGCGTGATCAGACACAACCACGAGTCGGGGGTGGTGGTGGTTGCCATTAGTTGCCGATGCGCCTAAACAAGGAATCGATGTATCACATCTCCACACTGAGGGCTCCCTATGGAGTTTACGATTATGCGCATACTGAGAAGGGGGGGGGAACAATGGCACAGAGTCGGGATGGCCTGATCAGACCATCCCGACACCATGAGAGCGTGCTGGAGCGATCAGACACGGGAAAGTCCATCTGTGGCCTGTCGCAACCCATTTACTACCGGATTTTCCCCAGTGTCTTTTTACTCCACTTCTGCGGCGGAGCAGAACGGGTTGCCGACAGGTGGGGAACCCTGTTCTATTGTGACATTTGTGCTACAGTAGTAATTTTCACATACTGTGTAATGGACTCTGGATCAGTCTAATACAAGAACTTTTAGGCCATGTTGCAACAGAGCCAGGCTAGCAAAATAGGACAGTAAATGTTTGGAGCTCCCACCTCAGGGCTGTGGAAAGGGCTCAGTTGAATTACCAGAGGCATAGCTGGGAGGAACACAATGGTGGGATTATGCAGCCTGGGTGGGTTTTACCACAGTGGGAAGATTTGGAAGGGGGGAATCTGCAGTGCCCTGCAGTGTTGTGTGTCTCATCAGCACTGAGGATTGGGATAACAGCTTTCATGTCTCTCTGCCTCAGGCCTGCACAAGTTGGGATCTTCCAAGCCAAACAGAGCCCACTCAGTTATTCATGATAGCCTGCCAGGTGTTTGCTAAACCAAGTGCTTTTGTAGCTCCAGGCAGACAGGAAAAAAAGAGATTTACTAAGTGTCTCTGCTGAGCTGCTGAACATGGATAGTGGGCTACAATGCAGAAGCGTAATGTTTATCTTCAGTGTTGCTGCGGAGCAAGAGGAAAGATTTCTGGCATTCATTAATGAGCAGTGATTGCTTAACTGCAAGTAAGTTCATTACAGGGAATGAGAATTACAAACTGTACATTATGTAAACACATTGTTCGGTAGTAAATTACCCCTCTCTGCTTTTCTTCCTGTCTGATTAGCACCATTTGGGACCTTGTAACAAGATGCTTGTTTCCATCTACTTGATCAAGTTTTCTCACTCAGAAGGCCAAAGGAAAATTGTTCTATGGCAATTTGTTCAAGGGGACTCTTCTGTGACGTTGATTTATATGTGGAAGTCTTTAATCATTCATACACAATGCTCTTTAGGATCTGACAGTACAGCTAAAAGTGCTACACTATTTATAAATTGACAACTTATAAAATGTCATGTTTGGCACCAGACACAATATACAAGATGTATATTACAAGTCTAAATTTTAAGGTAAGAGTTCACATTCAACATTCAGAATTTTAAATTTAAAAAATTAAATCTGAATTTTTTTGGTACATTGTGATTTAGGTTTTCATTTGCATCAGAGGACAGACAACAGCCCTGTGAAATGGACTGCTGACTTCTTTTGCCATTGCCACTGCCTTTTAAGGCCACATGAACCTTGCCACTGGTTTCAGTGAAATGTAAGACATAGACTAACCTAGGAAAGAATAACAGAAACTGTGCACCAAGCTTGTCCAGTCTGATCCACAGAAACACAGCAGATTTCAAAAATATTTAACGCTTTTCCATAATAATTATCTGACTCTCTTTGGAATTTGTGGAATTGAAAAAAATCTGTTAATAACAAACTGTGGCTCTTCTAACTGGGGTTTTGACAGTTTCACAGAATTGTCAAATCAGAACCAGAGAGTTCCTAATCATATTATGTATAGACTTTTCTCCTCACAGGACCAGTTCTCTGGCCAGCCAACAGAGCAACTGCTTGGAGTGGCACAGGAGGGTCTGATATACCGCAGGGTTTGGCTGGCTCCCAGCCATCAGCGTCACAGGAGGAGACTGGCATGCACTTTTAGGTTTGTGCTGCCATCAACCAGGCCAAGCTGAGTCCCTGCTCTGGGCTTGGACCCAGCTGGCAATGGAGTGGATCCAGGAGGAGATGGGTGTCCCTTATTTAGAGTGACAAAATAGCTTGAACCCTCCTGTCTCCCCATCTCCTGGCACCTTCCCATTGTGTGTTCAATTACAAGCATATATAGTCTTGATGAGCGACAGATTGCAAGTTCCTATCTTTTTTCAAATAGCAAGCCAGGCAGTAACACAAGCCTAAACAGGAAAGCACTCAACAAAGTTCAAGCACCATAAAAGCACACTATGAACCACGTGAGGTGCATGCAACACACACACACACATTTTCCTCAGGATTTCCCTTTCAGAAGTTCTGAAATCTCTCACTCTCTCATGATGTTCAAAAAGCAGCTTACGTTTTTAGGCATACTTTATGATATTTTCAACTTCACTTTGACTGGACTTGGTATCGTTACACTGAACTGCATGAGATACCAAGTTAAAGCATAGAATTCTTAGATCTGCAGGCAAAAAACCCTTTGATTTTGCCAATTAGTTTCCCTGCCCAAACAGATAAACTCATCAATGAAAAAGGCAGAAATAAAAGGTAGGCTGGAAACTAAACGAGAAATCCCAAGCAAGTTTTTCAAGAAAAAAATCCCACTAAATTCAATGGGACTTACTCCCAGGTAAATGTGTATAGGATTGTGGCCTACAAAAGATCTCTAGCTTCAGCTGACTGAAATTAGTTCCTCTGAGCCGTTAGCTTGGCAACTGAACATTTATGACCATTTCATGTTTAAAAACAGTATCCTAGACCTTTGGATATCTGGAGATATGTACTGCTGGCAGAAAGGGATTCAGATTTGAAAAGGCAACATTACTGAAGTAGTGAGTACCACTTACACTGTGCATGTGAATACTGTGGGTGAGAAAGTAGTGTGTATATATATAGTGCATGTGGGTAGCACGTTGTCACGCCCCTCTGTGCCAGCCTTTGATGGCGTCCAGGTCGCCACCGTACCCCATGTGTCCCCCCCTCGTCACCTGTCTATGATGGGTCAGGGTCAGGGCTGGAGTTGCGTCAGATTAGAGCCTGAAGGGGGTTAACGTCACCACCACTCCTGCTCCCTGGGTCTAGCCTCCTGGTTCCTCTCTCACTCTCTCGGTCTGTCTGCTGGATCTCAGCTCTCCTCATCGGCTGTCTCCTGCTTGCTTTTATACCCTTCTTCCTCTTGCTCCACCCTCCTCCCTCACCCTGGTCCACTCCCTGGGGCTGGCCCTGCCCCCCCACAACTCTGGGGACACTGAGCTCGCCCCTCTCCTCTCTGCCAACCCGTCTGGGGCCCTGCCGGCTTCACCTCCCCCAGCCCTTCCTTTCCCAAGGCCTCTGGCTGCCTGCAGCTGGGGCCGGGCTCAGCCTGGAGTCTCACCAGCTTGGTAGCCCACCCCTTGGTGACCCAGGCGGCCCATCATTGATCTGCCCTTGTTCCTTGCACTGGGTGCCCGACTCTTGCTGGCTGCCTCCTCGTCCTTGCCACTGTTAAAACCTGCCACTCATGCCGTCCTCCAGGTAGGTGGGGGTGTGGCCTCAGGCGGCTCTGCTTCTGGCTGGGGCTTTGAGGCGGGTGCCTTGGCCCCGGCATGCCTCTACAGGCTAGCAGGGGGTGCAGGCGGGGTTGCTACCAGCGGCAGGTGTTCCCACGGGCCGAGGGGCCCCCAGGCCCAGTCCAGGCCGAGTCCGGACACATGTGCATATGCAAACTACTGTGTGTACGTGCACACATGTGTGCGAGAAAGAGAGAAAGGACTATGTGTGAAAATAAGGGGATATAGACATAGAAAAGGTGTTACACACAAAAATGCGTATCTGCAAATGTACTTTGGTCTCCACTTGTTCATGCATGTTAGACAAGCAATTGATGTTCTAAGCTCTAAATATTGCTGCATTAAGTTCTGAAGACTGAGCTTTGCTGCTGGCACAATCAGGCAAAATTCCTTCCCTTGGGCCTGCTCCAGTAAGCCCATACAATATCTAAATACTTCTCTTGGCCTTGCAACCATATAGTACCATTATGACTCAGCTAAAATGAAAGGTTTCAGATTAAGAAAGCAAAGCAAGAACAGACTTGTATTCCATTGTCACGAACACAGAATGACAGTGTACCCGGGTCACAGAGTTTCCTCCTGTCAGCTCCCACATGCCTAAAGTTTGCAGAGGAGACATTTGTAGTGCATTTCACAGTCTTTTATAGCTTTGTAGTGCATCTTATTCAGTCTAAAAGACTGAATACATTTTGGGGTGGATTAAAGGTTTCAAATTTGGAACGGTTGCATTGAAAAGCCCACTGTATTCACAACTCAGTTTTTTCTTGAAGACCTAAGAGACAGACCGCCAAGAACACCATCTCAGCATATACTGATGGTTCTGGCAGGATCAACCGCTTTCCCACCACTGCCATACAAAAACAACTGCTCTGCCCTCCAGAACGTTGCCACAAGGAGGCTTGTGTCCATAATCTCCTCAAAGGACTGTTGAATCCAGGTTTGTCAGAGGCAAAATGGGCCCTGGAACCGCTGTTGACGCCTATGTGATTCACCAGTCCTTGTACCCATTTTGTTCTTTTCAATGATCTTTTAAATCAGTCAAGAAGGAGAATTCTAAGCCTAAAATAGTTGTAGCTTGGAAAGCAAAGGACATTTCTTTCTACTTTTCTAAGGAAGACTATCATATTTCCTGCTGTTCCCAAAGCAGCTGTAACCAATGTACACACAGTCTTATTTCCTGTATGTAGTCTAGTCAAAGGTTGTGTTTTTGGGATAAATGATATGGAAATGTAACAGTTAACTTTAAGAGATCTGCTGTATAAATTAAAAGGCACATCTGCACCTGAATGGCCATCAAACTCTTGTTAAAGGAATTTAGATGATGAACTTCAAGGAAAACTCACCTTGAAAAATCTCCTTTTGCTTCCTGTGAAATGAGAGAAAGGGGATGGAGAGGGGAAATATTATTTAACATACATACAAATGGAAGAAATAAGCATCTGTATTTGGCATCTAAATATATTAGAAAATTTTCTTATTTTAAATTAAAGAATAACCAGAGAGTTCACTTTTTTTTTTTACTGGTAGCCCCGTGGTCCCTAATGTATTTAAAATTAACAAAAAAGATTGCATTCTCAGGACGTCTGAATGGTTAGGTAAAGGTAAAGGTTCCCTTGCTCGACAGCCAGTCGAATCCGACTCTAGGGTTGCGGTGCTCATCTCCGTTTCAAAGCCGAAGAGCCAGCGCTGTCCGAAGACATTTCCGTGGTCATGTGGCCGGCATGACTAAACACCAAGGCGCACGGAACGCTGTTACCTTCCCACCGAAGTGGTACCTAATTATCTACTTGCAATTTCTTGCTTTCGAACTGCTAGGTTGGCAGGAGCTGGAACTAGAGATGGGAGCTCACTCCATCATGCGGCAACCCGGGTCTCGAACTGCTGAACTACCGACCTTCCACAGCCTGCAGTTCAGCGTCTTAACCACTTGAGCCACCGCAGCTCCTTAACATAATTAGTAATAGCTAATTATGTTAAAAGAGCCTGAATATGGGCTCTTGCTTAAGAACCTAAGGAATCCTTTGCAGAATCAGACCAAGAGATACCTAACTGCTCTGCCCTCCAGAAATTTCATTAAATTTTTCTAACTGACCAAGGAGCCTGTGCCAATTGCATTTCTGTGAGTGGCATGCAGATTTCAAATATACATTCAGAGGAAAGCCCCCAAACCACACTTCCCAGTAGTCTTTTGTGGAGTCAATGAATAAGAACAGGCTGTTCACCTTTAGAAAATAATTATGAAGAGATTCAAAGAGCTCTGATTGTTTCTTCTTTCAGTTGAAAAATATGCCAGAATAAACTAAAATAGGAATGGGTGGGTAAGCAGGCTAGTACATTTTGGAGGCAACTAACCTTTGTGGACTTCTTTACCAGGTGGAACAGAATCACGTTTGTAACAAAATAAGGCCCTATAATTCTGGTCTAAGTGTGGCATAATGTCAGTGTCTGATGGTGTGCTTGTCTTTGAAAGACTGGGTTCACTACATCTAAATGTAAGCAGAGATGTGCTTCTGTCAGGGCTTGGGATTGCTTCCATAAACTGGGACATCTCAGTTTCTTGTTCTATTTTCCTTTGATGCAGTATCCTTTTGTAACACATGCCATTTTTAAGCAACCACTCCTGGGAACCCCAAATGGTTGCTTTAGATATTTCATTAGTGAGAACAATGTGATCAGTTCTATACTCAAGACTTTCACTCCCCAGATTATAACACATTTCTGCAAGAGGATTTTTGCTATGGGATAAAGGCCACTGTTCTAAATGTTACTGGTGGTGGGCTCTTATCTGAAGAGGTATTGAGGGGCATTGATTCATAGAAACCTCTCCATAAGACCAGTGCTGGAGAGGAGAAGAGGACACATAAACCTTGGACATATTTCAGGCCCCTTCTGTGAATTCGGTTTCACTAAAGAAGTCTGGAAACTTTTTGCTTAAGGAAATATTTAGAAAAATGTGCAGGCAGCAAGCAGTATACCTGTTTAAGAGATGACACAGTTCAGTTCTTAGATTAAAATTATTCAGTTTGAAACTTTTGTCAGATGTATTTTTGCCATTCACTTTGCCATGTACGGCTCTTTCAACACAGTCAGGTCTTCCCAACCACAAATGTCTGGCTAAAAGCCCAAACGGAACCACGGAAGTTCCAGGTTGGGGGTTTTCTGCTCCAGCCCTACAGTTTGTCAGAATCAGGAAACGATGATCTGCTGTTCCTTGGATGCTTACGTACAATATAATTGATCACTGGAGAATTCCCTAAAATGAGATTCCAATATATATCCTTATGATCCCAATATATATCTTGGTCAACACCAGCAACTAGTTAGTGCTTAACAAAATAATGTGATCTTGAACTTGGGTAGCTTTACTAAGCAGCCCTCCTGACATTTGCACAAATGATTTGAAGTAATTAACACTAGAGGTCAGCCAGTTGTAGAGGTTTTCTTGTCTGTCTTTGATCTGGGTGTCTGTTTGACAACTGTCCAAGTTATTCAGTTAGACGCTCTTTCCAAAGCTCCAACTACAGATCGGTATCGTTGCTGCTAATTGTTACGACAAGGTTCATCTGACATGGTACTAACTCAAATGGCAATAGGCCAACAGTCATGGCTGTGATGCTCTTGGGATGGTATCTTTCTCCTCTAATCTTTTAAAATCACATTATGCTGGATGTGTTACTCAGCTCCCAAAGAACAACAGAAAGGGGACCCTTTGTCCACTTGGATCTTGACCCATAAAAGTCACCCTTCGTGGAAAGTGCCGTCAAACTGCAGCCAACTAAAGGCAACCCTGTAGGATTTTCAAGGCAAAGGATGAATAGAGGTGGCTTGCCACAAAAGTCACCCTTAAAATCCCTGAAATAAAGGACTGTGCTAAGTTTGATTTTTAATGGAATAAGCACAAAAGATTTTCTCAGGACTGGGGTCTTGATTTGGCATAAGGAGCTGATATTGAAGCTGCTATTTAGGTGCTAACGAAAAGATACCAAGCTAAACAGAAAGGTATGGGACACAGCAGAGCAACAAAAGAATAGGGTTGCCAAGTCGAATCTTCTTACCCACGGGGGAGCGTCGCCGGGCTCCGGGAGCTCTCCTTCGATGCGCGCAACGTCGATCACGTTGGGGGCGTGGCCCCGATCATCGGAGGGAAAACCATAGAGTTTTCCCTCCGACGACTGGGGCCACGCCCCCAACGTGATTGACATGGTTGTGTCACCTCTGGTGACGCAGCCATGCTGCGCTTCGAGGGGCGGAGTTCCCCCCGGGGCCCAATTCCGCGGCTGCGGAAATCGGGCCTCCAAAGCGGGGGTTTACCCGCCCCCACTTGGCAGCCCTACAAAAGAATGGGAGCACCACTGGCCATCTGAAGCAGGGTCCTGACTCCTGAAAGCCATCAAAATGGTCCCGAGCGCTTAATGCTGATGATCAACAGCCAAGGAGAAACTTCTGTCTTCTGTTTAGTGGTGAGTGGGTGTAGCTTATTCAGTTTTCACCTGCTTGCCTCAGACAAGCAGTATAACTATTGCAGTTCAGGTCCCTGCTTGATCCGCCACAGCTAGAGCAGAATGGAGATAGGGTTTTCCCTTATCTTTTAAGAGTTACTACCATAGTAAAGTGAGGAATCACTGTCTTTATATATGCTGTGTTTGAGCTGGAGATGGCATCTGAACTCTGCACTAATTAATTACACTGGAGATATTTAAAAAGTGTAGTTTCTATAGCTTCCAGTAGATATAATTTCACACTTAGACAAACAAAAAAATCTGCTCCTGGCAATCTAAATTCAGACTGTATAAATGGAGACAAATCCCTTTTGCATAATCTATTATGTTTATGCCAGCGAGGACAGCACAGTTGGCAGCCACTGAAATTATATTTCAGCCACATCTGTGCTTTCTGGTATTACAACAATCATTATTCCTACAATTTTAAATATATCTTAGCAGCCAAAAGGGCTAGAAATGTATTTTAAAATGAAGCTAAGATTCTCAGAAAGATGAACTGTGCACTTAAGACCACACTCTGCACTTTTCTGTTTATTTTTTTGGTGCTCCTGCAAGGTTATGGCATCCTCCCAGCTCTGGTTATTAGTAGTGATCATAAAGACAAGCATTCCCTCTACTTTTTAAAAGGGACAATTCCTATTGCCGTTTCCTGCATATTTATCCCATTTCACTTCTAAATTGGAACTTATCTGTGAATAGTAAACAGCAGGTCCCTATTTGTAGAAAAAGCCCAGCAGGAACTCATTAGCATAATAGGCCACACCCAACAACAGAAACTCATTAGCATATCCAGCCACACCCCTGACAGCATAGCTCATTGGCATATTGGGCCACACACCCCACGTTACCAGAAGTGTGGTCATCGAGCCACACCCACCTTTTGCTTCTTATTCTGTTTACCTTGTTTGTTGTCAAAACCCAGGGCTTTTTTTTGTAACAGGAACTCCTTTGCACGTTAGGCCACACACCCCTAATGTAGCCAATCCTAATGTGTTTCTGCTGTTGGGTGTGGCCTATTATGCGAATGAGTTCCTGCTAGACGTGGCCAACTTGGGAGCCAGCCGCAACTCCGTTCCTGTGCGTTCCTGCCCAAAAATAGCCCTGTAGGAGAGAAGTGTTCGCTGCTTCCCTTAAGGCTTCTTCAGGACAACTGCTTGGTTTGGTTTCAGAAAGGAGAAGGGGTTCCATCTCCCACTTTGAACATGAGTGTTTACAGTAACCTTTGACCCACCTACCCTTTGCAGCAGAACAGCCACATATGGCAGATACAGATTCTAGCTTCCAGGTGGGAGCTGGGGATTCCCCGGAATTACAGTTCATCTCCAAACTACAGAGATCAGTTCCCCTGAAGAAAAGGGATGCTTTGGCGGGTAGACTATATGGCATTGTACCCCACGGAGGTCTTTGTCCTCTGCAGGTTCCATCCCCAAATCTTCAGGAATTTCCTAACCTGGATCTAGCAACCCTACCCTGCCATCCCCGGCTGGTGACCAGGGAGGATCTGGCAATCCAGACGGCAGACCACCGAGGGCTTGATCCTGAAAACCCTAATTTGGCTGCCTGCCTGGGATTGCAAAAACAGGAGATTGTTAAGCATTACCAGGCAACAACACAGAGAGTGCTCATAAGCAGGTCTACTCAGAGTAAATCCCATTTATTTAATGGTGCTTATTCCCGGGTCAGTGTTCTTGGGATTGCAGCTCTTGTCTTCCAATGGTGAGCAATTATATAGTCCAGCTTTTTATTGTGCACATGGGGCCTTTCCTGGATATGAACCAAAACACAACCTTTGTGCAGCAGGGTTGTGTTAAATTTCTCCTGATTCTTTCCCCTTTCCATCCTGCTGCCCCCTTCTGCAGCTATACTTTGGAGGTTTTACTAGGCTGAATGACTCGTGCTGTAACTCAAATTAATTGATTGCTAAGGCTCAGAGGAAATGTTTGTGGCATGTCTAGTACAGAATTTACAATTGTGTTTGTTAATTCCAGTTAATTGACAATCAATTAACTGGTGCTACGGTGGAAGGAAAAAGCAGTTATTTTATAGTGCCCTGGGGCTGGCGAGTGCCTTTCTTGCTAATTATATCCCAGGGCTGGCTTCTAGATAGGTACTTTAAAATACAAAAGACTATGAAAGCCAGTGCAGCTGATCTTCAAGGTGATCTCTGTTTGACAGTGGAGCTCTTAGCAAACACAGTGGTTTTACATGGGTTTTAACTTATCTGGCCAGTGCCACTATATGTGAAATTTGGAAGACGCCATTGGTAACACTCTGTGACCATCTGGAGCAAATGTTGTTGTTCAGTCGCACAGTCGAGTCCGACTCTTCGCGACCCCATGGACCAGATCCTGCCAGGCCTTCCTGTCTTCCGCCATCCTCTGAAGTTTGCTCAATTTCATGTTCGTTGCATCTATGACACTGTCTAACATCTCATCCTTTGCCGTCCCCGTCTTCTTTGACCTTCAATCTTTCCCAGCATCAGGGTCTTCTCCAGTGAGTGCTCCCTTCTCATTGGGTGGCCAAAGTATTTGAGCTTCAGTTTCATTATCTGGCCTTCCAGGGAACAGTCAGGGTTGATTTCTTTTAGCATTGACTGATTTGATCTTCTTGCAGTCCAAGGGACTCTCAAGAGTGTTCTCCAGCACCATAGTTCAAAATAATCTATTCTTCGGCGCACGGCCTTCCTTATAGTCCAACTCTCGCAGCCATACATGACTACTGGGAATACCATTGCTTTGACCATGCGGACTTTTGTTGGCAGGGTGATGTCTCTACTTTTTATCATGCTGTTTAGGTTCGCCATCGCTTATGATTCATGAAATGGGATGCTAAAAGTAGGGCTAGGGAAGATATGTTTGTTGACCCTCCCTTGGTATACCCAATAATCAAAAAGCCATGAGCTCCTTTTCTCCTTGAAAAAAAATCAGTGCAAAACGTTTGTTTTGGATGGTCCTTCAGGCTGCTTGCCTGAGTCTTGCCTCATAAATGATCTCCTTCTCAGTAACATTTCTAGTTGGTAGAAATTGTTCAGGGACAACAAAATCCTTTAATGGTACACTGGCTGGAGACACACACAAGATAGAAGGAGGGCTCACAGTATATTCTTTATGGTGTCAGGTGAGCACACCACCAAACTGAATCCAGGGCAAAGCTCCTCCTTGCTTGCTCTTCATCCAGTTCTGTGATAAAATATCCCAGTGCTGGAAGGAGGGTACACTGCTTCTGTCTGCAGCACCCAGGCTTTGCAGTACGTTGTTAACTGTCTGCAGCCAAAGAAGACAGCAAGCCAGGGAGATGCTACAGTCCTAAAATCATCTTGGATGGAGAGCCAGTTTGGTGTAGTGGTTAAGTGTGCGGACTCTAATCTGGGAGAACCGGGTTTGATTCCCCACTCCTCCACTTGCACCTGGCTGGATGACCTTGGGCAAGCCATAACTCTGGCACAGCTGTTCTTGAAAAAGAGCAGTTTCTGTCAAGAGTTCTGTCAGCCCCACCTACCTCACAGGGTGTCTGTTGTGGGGAGGGGAAGGGAAAGAAGTTTGTAAGCCGCTCTGAGACACCTTTGGGTAGTGAAGGGGGTATAAATCCAATCTGTCCTCTCTCTCTCTATACTGATTTTAAGCAGAGTTGAGAGAGCCGCTCATATGTCTCTTCATTTTTAAAAAATGCACATTTATCATGGAGGCTGAGTTAAACAAAGACAAACCACCCAGGAAAATTTCCTTCATGAAGTGCTGCTCTTAGGGCCTCTGCAAAAATAACATTTACAGATGGTTCCCCTCCCCCTTAACCATGGTTACCTGCATTACTAAGCCGTAGCAGCAAATCAGGATATGAAATTGTGGCTTCAAGAGAGTTGAAAATTGTGGCTTGAAGAGAGTCATACAAGGTTTGTTGTATGAAGTATTCCAGCTAAGCAAGCACACCATAATTATAGGAATTCCTGGCCCTTCCAGCCTTTCTGCTTGCAAAGCGACAGGCAAGTATTTCTAGAAATTCTCTGTCTTAGACAAGCTAATAATTGGCAGACACATTTGCAGTGGGAGCAGAACATCCACACAGACGTTTTCTCCACACTGTCTGCCTTGGCCCTCCATAGTTGCCATTTCCCCCATGCCACTGCACAATCTTTTAAAAAAAAATCACTGCACTTTCTCCCTTATAACTCCACAACAAAAAGAGCTACAAATTTACTATGAAAAAGAAACACGATGAAAGCTGGGAACTGGTACGCTGTTGCAATAATCATTATTATACCACCAAATTCCTATAGTGATCTGTCAATTACTGGTATTTTTTAAAAGCCAGAAGAAAGTGTGTGTGTGGAGGGGGGAAGGCAACTGCAGGGTCTGTGGTAAGGAAAATGGCATCTGCAAAAATGCACAGCATCCAGTCCACCTGGTGTCCAAATGTTCTTTGACAACAATATTTCCAAAAAGACAGCACCATACCAGGCTGGGGAAAGACTACAGCAAAGTTGGAAGAAACACAGAAGCAGGACGAATTGAGAATGTTATATGGATGCTCCCGAAAACAACATTACTGTAAGGAAGCCAAGGCGGAGCAAAACATCCATGTGGAAACAGCCACAGTCTGGGTGATGGACTGAGTCTCACGTGTGTCTTGCAAATCTTTCCTGTGTCTGCATACATAACCAAATGCCTTGTCTGAACAAGGAATTCCAACAGTTTTCTCCCTGCTGGACTGGCAGGCCACAGAGGGAGGAAGTGCAGCAGTTCACAGATCTTGCAAGGGGCACTATCCCAATCTGCACGCATGTGAGCTGAGGAATGAGCACCTGCTCTTAGGCCTCCTTTAAAAGGAAAACTCTTTTACTTACATCTGGACAAGTGCATTTTGCTTTTTAAAAAAAAATACAAATGACAAATCTTCATGCATAACAAAGCCAAATGATCCAATGGAACTTACCTGCAGGATGTATGCAGCCAGTTCAAAGACAACTTCACTGTCAACCTCAATGAGCTCCTTATGAGGAAAGGGGGGAAGGGAATGAGAGAGAAAAAGAAAGAAATGGCTCTTTTAGCTCTTCCAGAAATGAGACCTCTCCATTTTATAGTGGAGATTTCTATGCTCCATGTGGGCTCCTAGTCCAGAGCTTGTGTAGACACATACAGCTGTCACATACAGTAAAATTGCATTATAGTGTCTCAGGGAAGTTGATGTCTGTCTCCCATGGCACAGCACACAGATTTCTCTTACTTTCCACATTTTCACTTAAGTTCCTGGAGTCAAGAGTTTCCCCTCTTTTTCTGGAGGTGATCTCAGACATCTATTGCCTAGTTTTACCTCTACAAATATACCTGCAATGAAGGGCTTCTATTTTTCCAAAGAGACCAGCCATTTCTTGCTTCCCTAGCTCAGGAAGCTCTGGTGCCACCTTGTTTCTCACCTTGCATCAGTTAATCTAATCCAACCAGCCAATATCTCTTGGTCTCTGTCAAAAGGAGGTCACAAATGGCAGCCTTGAACTTTGCCATCATACCCTGAAACATTTTCACCCTAGCTCCTTTTTCATACTGAAACATCTACTCTGAGTACTGAAAAGCTTGAAAGATGTAGCAGGTACTCATTTGCATATTAAGCGACACACCCCTAATGTAGCCAATCCTCCAAGAGCTTACAGTAGCCCCTGTAAGAAGAGCTCTGTAAGCTCTTGGAGGATTGGCTACATTAGGGGTGTGTGGCCTAATATGCAAAGGAGTTCCTGCTACAAAAAGAGCCCTTTGTGACAAACTGGTGGTCCTATCAGAAAGGTATCGAGTGTGTGCACTTTTGGAATTTTGCTGATGGACCAATATGATGATCTTATGCCATAAGAGGGCACAGGAGCAAAACATGCACAGGAGGAAGGGGACCAAATATACTGGTTCCATGCCTGACCAATGAGTGAGTATGCTGGCCCCACCCATCAGGGATGTTCACTTCAAAGGGACACAGTGCCTAGACCCAGGTAAACGGTACAAAAACAGGATCCATCCCCATGATCAATGCTCCCTCTAAGCTATGGAGTCCTGTGAGCAAAAATTCTACTTTGTGAGCTACTGGCATTAAAGTTGTGAGCAAGCAATTTGGCTACTGCATAAACTAGTTTGCTCTGGAGCCATCCTTCCTAAGCTATGACAAAAATGTGTGAGCCAGAGGCTAAAAAACTATGAGCTAGCTTACACTAACTCAGTTTAGAAGGAACACTGCCCATGATTGGGGATGTTTCCCCAACATGGGGCTGAATGCTACACGATTTCTATCTATTTAGGCAGCATGGACACATTGGGTTGGATGCACAGGGACAAAGCCAATGAGCTTAGTTGTGGGTAGGGCCAGAGCTAGAGTTGCCAGCCTCCAGGTGGGGCTTGGAGATCTCCTGGAGTTACAACTCACCTTCAGACTAGAGAGATCCGTTCCTCTGGTTAAAATAACTGCTTTGGACTTTACGGCATTATACACTGGTAAGGTCCTTCCCCTCCCCAAACCCCACACTCCGAAGGCTCCACCTCCAAATCTCCAGGAATTTCCCAAGCCAGATTAGCAACGCTAGCTAGTGCACTCAATCCCACTCCCCTGCTATGTGCATTGCCCTATATCCAGAATACCATTGTACTGTACTGTGATCACTTCATTATTTCCCCCTAATTTTAAGTTGATATCTAATCAGGTCACCAGATAAGCCATGGTGACTGAAGGGAGCCTCCATCTGCAGAGGCAGCAAACCTCTAGGAGGCAGCAGCAGGGAGGCCTTTGGCTTCTATGCCCCGTTTGTTTGGCCCTTAAGGGCAACTGGTAGGCTGCTGTGTGAAACAGGATGCTGGACTAGATGGACCACTGGTCTGATCCAGCAGGGCTCTTTTTATGTTCTTAAGATGAATGGTGGCCACCTGAAGCTGCAAAGTATGGAGGAGGCCAGGTACGGCTCACGGGGCAAAATCCATGTGGAAGTTCTGCTGCAGACATTTATTGAAATGCAATGGGAGCAGCACAGCACACTTGTTGACCCACTGAGGAATTTGCAGTGTATTTTCTCATTAGATTTGACTCATATTCATCAGTGTTTGGGAATGGAGGAGCTGCTATTTGGATTTTCTGTGCTAAGCCCCAAAATATCTCAGGACACTTCACAATAAGAAACCAGGGGGCTTCCGGTTTAAGCGTTTTGCTGCTCGGTTGCTCCCCGTCTCGCTCTGATGGGGGTGTGACAAGACTCGGCTGACGGGAAGAGTCCGAGATCATTCCGGACTCTCCCAGGGTCTCTGTAGGAGACCCTCAGCCTGGGGTGCTGAGGAGAGCCTCTTCCAAGGCGATGGCCAAGGAATTGAGGCTCACCTTTTCCCCGAAAGGTACCATCGCCGTAGAGCCAGTATGGCGCCCAGAGATGACTGCCAGACAAGCGGACACAATCAACACCTTTTAAAAATGCTTCTAAAGATCTCCAAGGCTGCAAATCTTGAGTTAAGCAATGCTCATCCGAAATAAAGTGACTATAAGAACCTTGGTAGTGATTAGAAGCACCTAAGTGCAAAACGAGGGTGGAGGAGAAACTCAAGACTTCCCCCCCACATACTAAAATCAAAGCGGTTTTAATTAGGAAATAAAAGACTAAGCAAAAGCAAGCGTATGAGAATTTAAGCGAACTCAAAAGCTGCAAGAGGATACAAAGTTGATTAAAATCGTAACTTTTATCTTGTTTTGGAAAACTTACTTCTTGTTGATATTATAGCTGGGAGAGCGTGGAAGGCAATGCTGGAGAAAGAAACATTGACCAGAAATAATCAACCAATGAATTCCTCCCAGAACCAGGAAGTAACTGCAGATATATCTACACTGTTAGCGAATGCACTGTGCCCCTAATGGAACAGATGACTAACCTCAACAGCAAAATAGACAATGTGCAGAAGCAATTAACTCAAATGGACAAAAGAACCTCAGCAACTGAAAAGATGCTAAAAAAAATGGAAAAACAGACTGAGAGTATTAACAAAAGAGTGGATGAAGCAGAGAAAGAAAGATCATCCCACAAAACACAGCTAATACAGTTCCAGCTGGAAAGATCCATGTATGTTCTATGCTTCCAGGGGATCCTTGAAGATAAGAACAAAGACTTAAAGGAGCTTATAGCAGAAGCTCTTGCACCATTAATGGATTATAAACAAGAAGAACTACTGAAGGAGATGGACTGGGTTTACAGAACTTATCCAGACTTTATAAAGAAAAATAAACTCCCGGGAGAAATATGTTTGAAATTCACGAAACGATCTATCAGAGACCTGGTGCTGAAATCTACACAGGGGAAATCCTTGAAAATCAAGAATGAGGAGATAAAAATCTTAAAGGATATTCCATTTGAAATTAGGAAGCGGAGGAAACTTTAATGGGAATTCACTCTTGCTCTACAAAAAAAGGGAATACCCTACCGATGGGCATTCCCTGAAGGACTGAGTTTTAAATACGAGGATAAAAGAATTAAGATTGACTCTGTTCCTAAGGCAAAAAAATTTATGGACCACTATTTAAACCCAATGCAAAGTAAGAAAGAAAAGAAGACAAAAACTAATAAGGAGGAAGAAGAAGATGAAGAATAATCCTATTCACAGGATTCATCAAGCACTAGTTCCAACTCTTTCGACTCTTCAGAGACGTCGGATTCAGAGAAAGGAGCAACCGCTCCCAAACCCCGAAGATCAAAGAAACGCAAGGAGAAGACTCTAAAATTAAGATGATTGTTATATTGCAGTTGTTGCAAAATAGCCAACTAAAGCAAACTCTTATTATCTTTGTGTATAACTTTTATATAAAACAACAATCTTGTAATACTAGGTGACAGAGCTACATATCTATGTAATCCAGATCATGTCATCATGTTAGTTCTCCCTCCCCTCTCCCTATTAGAACATGTAGAGTTAAGATTTTAGTGTCCCGTCCCTGATTCCAGTAGTTTCATTCTATTAGTGTTCCAATCCCTGTTTCCGTTAGATTTAGAGATAGGGTATTAGTATCCCTTCCCCATGACCCGTAGTATTGGAAAAATCAATAAAATCTTATTATTTTTTAAAAAAACCCAATAAGAAACCAGCAAGCAAAACTGCTCCTCTTCCAAAACATTCTGGAGATGAATGGCAGTTCTGCAATGATTCTCCGATAAAACAAACTTACTTCAAAAAGAAAAGAACACTTCAAATACAGAACTAGTGATTGGGGTACAGCACCCAGATTGGGGTACAATCTGGGGTACAGATTGGGGTACAGCACCCAGGCAGAATCAAGCCTGAGTCTTCTTCCCACCCCCATCCATGGGGGGGGAGACCCAGGTTTGATTCCAGCTGTGTGCTATAATCCCCCGCCATCTATATCTTCCATATACATAAAAGGAAGTCCCCTCACTGTAAAATCAGTGCCCAGGCCAAACCCCTGGACCTAGAAACACGAAATTTGGGGAGAGCACCCCTACCATGATGTAGATGCTCACTAAGAAGGGGTTTTTAGAAATTCAATCCCTAAGGGGGTCAAAAGGGGTAAAATGTGCTCCCCCCATTGATTCCTATGTGGTTGCCAGGCTGCTGCCTCCTTGTACCCCCCACTCTCTGATTGGTCAGCTGCAGAGATCAGTGTTCTGAGGTAAAAAAAATACCAGTTACAGGAGACTGCAGAGCGCTAATGACAGTTGAGGAAATCAGGAATGGCCAACCACCTGTGAGCAGTGTTCTCTCTAAGCTGAGTTAGTGTGAGCTAGATCACAGTTTTTTAACTTCCGGTTCACACATTTTGTCTTAGCTAAGACAGGATGGCTCTAGAGCAAACTAATTTATGCAGTAGCCAAATTGCTCGCTCATAACTTTAATGCCAGTAGCTCACAAAGTAGAATTTTTGCTCACAAGACTCCACAGCTAAGAGGGAATATTGCCTGTGAGGTGCAGCAATGATGCTGGCCCCGCCTCCCCGATGGCTTCAAACATGCTCCCCCACCACCTACACCTGACAGGTAGCTGTCAGGTGCAGCAGTGGGTGTAGGGTGCTTAAAGCCATCATGGAGCTCACACCAGCATTTCCAACATGGAGGACAATGCTCTAGGTTTAGGGCAAAACTCTATGGTTTTGAGGCCAAAAAACCCATAGAATTTTGCCTAAAACCTAGAGCATTGCCCCCAACATCAGAAATGAGATGATGTCACTTCTGGTTACGTCATTGTGGTGTGCACACTTTGCACACACACCAGAAGCTCTTCAAGGAGGAGCCGGAGGGGGGGCCCTGCCGGCAACCAGGTAGGACCTGGCGACCCCAGGGCTTCCCCTCCTCTGCATTACTACTCATCCCAGGTCCTCCTAGGCAGCAGCATTTTCATGTCTTTGCCAGTACCCTTCCTGTTCTCAGCCTTCCCTTTTGCTTGTCCTGCCCTTCTTTAGGATCAAAGCCATTCAAACAATGGAAACAAGGGACTGTCTGTGACATTTGGGCAGTTCAGCCAATCACTGCCAAAGATTTCATCACCCCTCCCAAAGAAGAATCCTATATATATATAATTCCCTTATGTATTGGCCATTTCCAGCTCTCCCATTGGCTGTGCAGTGCGCTCCATCAGCCATTGGCCCATCAACCGCCACTCAAGAGTACTCGCGTGCCATTGGCTGGGTGCTGGGTCCGTTCCACTTCCCAGCACACTGCCACCTCAGCCATTTTTCCATGTCAGAATAATTGCCAAGATGGGTTTCTCTCCTGATGAAGACACTTCTCCTGCTTGGCTCCTGTAGGACTAACTTTTCCCTCAGTGGCTGCTGCTAGGCAACCATGCTTGGTTCTGTCAGTAAAAAGGCAAAGGCAGGAGGCACTTTTCAGGCCTTTATGGGGAACTAATTGGGCCAATCCTGACTAGGGTTGCCAGGTCCAGGTTGAGAAATTCCTGGATATTCTGTGGGAGTCTATGGAAGCCAGAGTTTGGGGAAGTGAGAGGCCTCAGCTGAATAGAACGTCATAGAGCCCACCCTCCAAAGCAGTTATTTTCTCCGGGGGGGGGAGATCTGTTGTCAGGAGTTCAGTTATACCTGGAGATCTTCAGGCTCCACTGGAGGTTGGCTACACTAGGTGTAGCAGTTAGTGCTTCAGAGCAGGGTCGGCCAGACCCAGTTTCTTGCTGTGGAAGTTGAGTGGGGTGATTTTGGACCAGTCACAGACTTTCAGCCTAACCTACCTCACAGGGTTGTTGTACAGATCAAAAGAAGGAGAATGATGTAAGCTGCTTTGGTCTCCAACTGTGGAGAAAGACTGTACTTTTCCTCCTGGGGAACCACTGCTGCCAATCGCCAGGTGAGGGCTGGAGATCACTCAGAATTACAGCTGCTCATCAGATGACAGAGATAGTTTCCCTGGAGAAAATGGTGAGCTCTGTGTCATTACACCCTGTTAAGATGCCCCTCCATGACAGCCAGTGTGACGTAGCAGTCAGGGCTTCAGAGCAGGATAGAGGCTGTAGGTGGTGGTGGGTGATGGAAAGCTGAAGTCAGAGGGACAAATAAAGATAGGTTGATGATTGGCTGGGAAAAAGATAGGGTTGCGAACTCTAGGTTGGGAAATTCCTAGAGATTTGAGGGGTAGAACCTGGAGAGGGTGAGGTTTGAGGAGGGGTGGGACCTCAGACAGCTACAATGCCATAGACGCCAGCCTCCAAACCAGCCATTTCCTCCTGGGGGACTACTGTTGCCAATCTCCAGGTGAGGGCTGGAGATCACTCAGAATTACAACTGCTCTCCAGGAGGGAGGGGAGAGAAGATGGAAAGCTGAAGACAGAAGGGCAGATAAAGGTAGGTTGATAGTTGGCTAGGAAGGAGATAGGGTTACCAACTCCAGGTTAAGAAATTCCTGGAGATTTGAGGGGTAGACCCTGGAGAGGGTGAGGTTTGAGGAGGGGTGGGACCTCAGACAGCTACAATGCCAGAGACTCCACCCTCCAAACCAGCCATTTCCTCCTGGGGAACTACTGTTGCCAATCTCCAGGTGAGAGCTGGAGATCACTCAGAATTACAACTGCTATCCAGGAGGGACGGGGGAGAAGATGGAAAGCTGAAGACAGAAGGGCAGATAAAGGTTGGGAAACTCCTGGAGATTTGAGGTGTGGAGCCTGGAGAGGGTGGAGTTTGAGGAGGGGTGGGACCACAAACAGGTACAATGCCAAAGGCTCCACCCTCTAAATCAGCCAATTCCTCCTGGGGAACCACTGCTGCCAATCTCCAGGTGAAGGTTGGAGATCACTCAGAATTACAGCTGCTTTTCAGATGGCAGAGATCAGTTCCCCTGGAGAAAACAGTGGACTCTGGGTCATTATATGCTGCTGAGGTCACCACAGCAAATTGACGCTGAGTGCCAAGGCCAGGTACTCGCCCAGAGCCTATTTCTAGAGTTCGTTGTATTTATTTCCACAACAGGCCTTATCCCTAGTCTTTATATAAATCACCATCACACAATCATCATTCAAATAATATTTTACTTTTTGGCCTCTTAGTATCCTATAGTAGAATATTTTCCACACCTGGCCTCCCATGTCAAAGGCTGGAGCTGTGGGGATTTCTTTGTTGCTCTAATGGAGGACTCTAACCTCAGAATGATTACTTTGCATGCACCTGCTGGACATGCATATTCAGACCTTTGACTGAATTGTTTTAACTTTCCTGGAAAGAAAAATAGCACAAAAAGCCCAAGATCTAAAATTAGACAGACACAATAATATATGCTATGCAAGGGAAAGGACACGCCTCATTTCACAAGCTGTAATAATCGTGCTGTGCTAACCTCTGGCAAGTATGAAGCAACAAACTGTACCCAGGTATTCTGTGCAGCCGTCTCCAGCTGTGCTGAAGCCAATCTAATGCCCTGCCTCACTAGTCCAGTAGGAACCCATTCCAGGCAGATTTGGAAGTGAGTCTAGAACAAAGAGGCTTTCTTCCCTTTACTCTTCCCCATTTGTATGCGAGTTGCAGGGCTTTTGCCCAGGGACTTTTGTGTGTGTGTGGATGAATTGTTTAAGGAGTGTGGTTTTGCTAATGACGTGCATCCATGGAGTATAATAAAGTTCAAGTTAGAACAAGACAAAGAAAGGCTGTTTTGACTTGAGGACAGATCACACTAGCACTCAGTACCAGCAGGCTTATCTGTTATATTTAGCTTTGTGCTGTCTGTTCTGAGTGGCAGCAGTTCTCCACAGACTCAGGCAGAGACAGGGGTTTCCCAGCACCTTCTGCCTGGGATCTTTGAACTGGAGATGCCACAGACTGAACCAGAGATCTTCTGCATGCCAAGCACAGTCACAGCCCTACCCCCAAAGGTCCCAAAGAAAATGTGGGGGTCTTGGGGGTGGGATCTAAGGGAAGACAGAAGTGCTTCTGAAGTCACTCACAAGCTATGGGCCCAGAGTGGCTACTGCCTTCAGAAAATTAAGTACTTGCACCATTAGGTTTTTTTCTGTGAACTCAGAATGCCCAAGTACAATGGATGCTTCCAGCAGGCTCTCTGGATGAGTCACTGTTCTGGCTCTGCCCTGTTACAATCAGTCACCACTGTGGATGAGTATTTCTGCTATGTCTCCATATTGGATGGGACTGGGTCATTAGATGGGACTCTATTTAGTAAAGCCTGTGTGTGTGTGTGTGTGTGTGTGTGTGTGTGTGTGTGTGTGTGTGTGTGAGAGAGAGAGAGAGAGAGAGAGAGAGAGAGAGAGAGAGAGAGAGAGAGAGAGAGAGAGAAGAGTTCTAGGGCTGGGAGGGCTTTAGCAAAAGAAATAATAAAGAAAGACACCATTTTAAAACCAGATAATTCTGTCAAATTGACAGGATTTTGTTATGCAAAATAATGGGATGTAGACTAGAAGGGGTTAGATGCAGAATGGGGACTGCCTTATTTGAAATTATTTATAAGCCACATTGTCTGGCTATTATACCTGAAGTAACTTGTCAATAAAAAAGAGTCTACTTTGTGAGCTACTGGCATTAAAGTTGTGAGCGAGCGATTTGGCTACTGCATAAATTAGTTTGCTCTGGAACCATCCTTCCTGAGCTAAGACAAAAATGTGTGAACCAGAGGTTAAAAACCTGTGAGCTAGCTCACACTAACTCAGCTTAGAGGGAACACTGCTTCGGAGGATCCAAATATGAATCTCTGATGTCATGTATAGTTTGGCCCTATTGAACATTGATGGTCATTCAGTACTGCTGTTATGTGTAAATCCTGGCCATTATGAAAGAGGTTAAGGTGTGCTTTATTTCTAGTTTGAACTCTCTTAGCCACAGCACTACATTAACTTTTCAGATATTTTCTCTCTCCTCTTCCCAAATTTACTTTCCCCAGTAAAAAGCACCCAGATTGTGATTTATTTCAGTAGCATTCAGGAGCAGATAAGAGAACAGACCCCATTATTAATTTGCATCACAGGCCTGCTAATTGAGTGTAATACAAGGCACTCCATTCAGAAACACCTTGGGAGAAAGAAAACCAGATCGTTCCCACACTACAAGCATGGTATCAAATAACTTAACCATTTACCACTCCTTTCGAAGGCAGGCTTAATGACTGTGAGACAAGCAGGGGATCCTGTTCTGCACCCAGCCACCTTAGTTTTAACCACAAAGCCATCCTTTCTCTACCTAGAAGTTTGCAAACCCAAGCAACGTTTGTAATTATCAACAAATATCAGCAAAATGTAAAAACATTTTCAGACCAAGCCCTGAGCATTCCCCAGGAAGTCCCTATATTTGTGTCTGACTTACTCATTCTGCACAGTGACAATTCTTACAAACAAGTAAACGACCCTATGTCGCAGAGCTGCATGGCAAAGGATCACGTCTCTTGGCTTTGAAAATAAGGGTGACTAACCTACTTTGATAATATTGCTATAGTTCTTATTAGGAATGTCACAAAAAAATGACCACAACAAATGCAATTCAAGTACCCTGGGACTCCCCACCCCCCATTGAAATTTGAATGCATTTGAGAGCTGCCCTTTAAGCTTGCTATAGAACTTTGTTCTCCCCTACCCAGTGACAGGGCAATTCTGTCCAGAGGAATGGAAATCAATTGGCTTCTACGGCAGCATCTGCGCTGTAGATTTCTTTCGTCCCTGCCCCTACTGAAATCTGAAATGATGCCTTTCTTTCTTTACCCTCAGTCTTCATTTTCCTGTTGTCAGGGTAGAGGTGATTTGTCAGGGGAAATTACTACCGCTGGATTTTACAGAAAGCCGTTTCCCCAAAGCATCCCTTCCAGCTTCCTACTCTGACCAAATCTGCAGTCAGGTGGCAAATGTGCCTCTGGGCTGTAGTGCTTCAGACTGAAGGGTATGGGGTGGGGGGGAAGAATGGCATATATTTGAATGTTCTTCCATAGCAAAATATTTCCTCCACACAGAAAACCAGATGTCATAGAGATGGGATCTAACCTAGTCTTTCCCCTAACTTGCTGCATTTCTACATGTGTGGCACCACAGGTAGAAAATTCTGGGAGATTTTTTTTGGGGGAGGGGGAGCCTGGAAAAGGAGCCTAGCAGGGTATAATGCCATAGAGTTCACCCTGTAAGGAAGCCATCTTCTCCAAGGGAACTGATCTTTGTCACTCAGAGATCAGCTGTAATCTTGGGAGATAACTAGACTCTGGAGGTGGTAACCCTAGCTAGCAGTCTCTTACCAGGTAATAATTCCAGAGAGTTAGCCAGGCCCATAGCCACCAGGAAAGGGGGGGGGGGTTTGACAAGGGCGACATCCCTTGTGTCCTGCCCCACCAAAGAGCTTATTTATTTATTTTGTATTTTTGCATTTTGTGTGCGTGCACATGTGTGTGTGCCCATGCCAGGAAGTCATGGCGACCTCTGGCAACTCCTACTGGGGCACGGAGGACATTCAGAGAAGTGGCTTGATAGCCTGCCTCTGACCTCTCAGCCCTGGTATTTTCTGGAGGTCTCCCATCCAAATACTTGCCAGGGTCAGCCCTGCTTAGCTTCCGAGATCTGACGAGATTGGGCTTGCCTGGGCTATCCAGGTCAGGGCACCAAACAGCTTTTTTGTTGTTGTTGTTGTTGTTGTTACAGACTAACCCAAACACTGTTTAGATTTGCTACCACTCCCTTTTTGTTGTACTCCTCCCCTCCCCTACACATAAGTGGAGCAGTCCAGCACGCATGGTACCTTCCTCTTTCCCATTATGTCCTTCTCCATTACCTAGTTGCACCAGCACCAAACCGTTCCCTTGTCTGACAAGTGTGACACTTTCAAGCAACATATTCTGAACAAGGCAGAAGGGAAACACAGGAAGAGTAAAAGACCCAGCAACAGTTTTAAAATCTGTGGGCTCAGTCCAGCCAAAGTTCAGCATTCCTATGTCACGTCAGCTTCCAGGAGAGTGAGTGAGAGAGAGAGAGTTAGAATTCTCAAAGGAAACCCAAAGTGCTTCTCTGAGACTGGATCCTGCACTGAATTACATTGCAAAGAAAAAGAAAAAAACTGTGTGTGATGTAGACAATAACAGCACTAACAAAAAGAAGATTTATAATAAATCAAGTGTACCATTTATACAATTTTTCTTATAAATAATTAATTCATACAATACAAAATTTAATTCAGCAACATTCATTCATAGCATGGGCATAAGTAATTTAATGGAAATCCTTTCCATGGCTCACAAAGTCCAAAATTTATCCAGTACCACTTGGTTCCTCCTGAGTTCCCAATGGACAATGTGTTCACAATGTAACGGAGGAAAACAAGTTTTCAGAGAAAATCCAAGCAGTTCCCAAAAGAACTTCAAAAGAATTCCACCCAAGTGCTTCCAAATAAGGAACTATGGAGATTGTTTGCTTCAGATATACACCACGTTTCGCCTACATGGCTTTATCAAGTTGGAACCGATAATTTGCAGAATATCACTAAAGAAAATGCAAATTTTTCTAAAAACATTGTGTCAAATTATACATTTTATATAATTCATAACACTGGGAAATGCTGCAAGAACAATTAAAACGTACTTGAAAATCATTTTCTCTAGGGGAACTGATCTCTGCCATCTGCCAACTGATCTCTGCAGTTGTAATTCTGAGTGCTTTCCAGCCCTCACCTGGAGATTGGTTCCCCAGGAGGAAAAGTACAGTCTTTCTCCACAGTGGGGACCAAAGCAGCTCACATCATTCTCCTCTCACCCTTTTGATCCTGCTCTGAAGTGCTAACTGCTACATCACATTGGCTGTGGTATCATCTGGTATCTCAACTGAACTCCAGACGACAGATCTCTCTCTCCTCCTGGAGAAAATAACTGTTTGGAGGGTGGGCTCTATGGCATTCTATTCAGCTGAAGCCTCTCCCCTCCCCAAACCCTGGCTTCTGTAGTGTCCACCACAAAATCTACAGGAATTTCCCAACCTTGCAACTGCTGTAACTTTTGGTGGCTCCACTGCTACATGTGAGTCAGCATTCTCTTGTCTTACTTGCATTTTACAATCACAGAGGGTGTCAATGTTCCATCTTTGGAAAAACAGTCTAGTGTTCCGAGGTTATGAGAAATCACTCACAAATAACATCAATATGGATGCATTCATAGACAATTTTCGTGCCCAATCATGTTGACTTCTACTTTAATTGTTCAATAGGCTGAAAAGGGTGGAATGATAACCCAGTTCTCTAATTGTTAGCATGCTTTAGCAAATTCAAAGTTTAGAGAATCTATGGTTGGTTTTAATCATTATTTGGCATTTATGGCCTATTTGTCCCACTGAACTATGTAGAAGTACTGGTTCGTTTAAGGGCAGCTTATCTCATTGAGCTGTGTGTATAGGAAATATATTTTCGTTTATTTATATTCTGCTCAACACACTGAGATTTGTAAAATCAAACAGGTGGAATGGAGAAGGTGTGCTGATAATAAAAATGTGTGTTGTCTGTTACTTGTTAAGAGTGCTCAATATGTTCTACCTGTAAATATCTTTGTAACAAACCTGATTTGTGTGTGTGTGTGTGTGATATACCACTTAATTATTTAGAAGTATAAGCATGGCAGTTCTGTACACACACATAATGGGCTGCTCTCCATTGTGCTAACTGCCCCCTTAACAAAAAAAATTGCTCCCTAACAAAAAATTTCTGGCTACAAGCCTTGAGTTAGCCATATTTCAGTTTTTCCTAGACTGTATGGTATACCACAGAGTCCACTTTCCAAACATGCCATTTTCTCCAGTGGAACTGATCTCTATAGTCTGGGAGGTCAGTTGTAATTCTGGAGGCTCTCCAGACCAATGTTCCCTCTAAGCTGTGGAGTCTTGTGAGCAAAAATTCTACTTTGTGAGCTACTGGCATTAAAGTTGTGAGCGAGCAATTTGGCGAATGCATAAATTAGTTTGCTGTGGAGCCCTCCTTCCTGAGCTAAGACAAAAATCTGTGAGCTGGAGGCTAAAAAACTGTGAGCTAGCTCACACTAACTCAGCTTAGAGGGAACACTGCTCCAGACCCCACCTGGAAGTTGGAGTCAAGCCTGCAACATAACGTTGTTTACCACCTCAGTGAGATATGAGTCCTCCTCTGGATTTCCTGATCCAATGGATTTTTCCAGTGATCCCTAAACTACTCTGGGCCTAGTTTGAAACAGCATTAAACAGACAAGTCTACCACTGCAAACAAACCAATAAACCATTTATCAATGTATTCATAAAACTTGAGACCTTTCAGCCCAGCCCATATCCCTACACTAACACAAGAGTGTTTGTTTTGCATGGTAGCCCTTTACAGTTCAGTGTATGAGGTACCAATCTCTTCCACAGTGAGAATATTTCTTTTCTGCCCAGAAAAAAAATTACTTTTCTGACAACAACAACAACAAAGCTGATCTTGCTAAACCACCTTTATCCCTGCAGGGCAGCTTTCATATAACAGCAGTATGACAGGGCAGATATTCCACAAGGAAAACTGTCCTCGTAACTGCAGTTCTTACTCAACCTGTTGAATTTATGCCTGTCAAGCCACTACTAAGAATCTTGCCGGGGGGAAAAAGGCAGGTAGAAATCTTAGCTGTTTTAGAAAAGTTAATAACAACAAAATGTCCATCGTTAGGGTGGTCAGAGTATATGAGGGGGAAAGGTAACAGTGGAAGCATGCATGCCCCACAGCATCCCAGTCAAGGACTCTCTGGCCTGAAGGGATGGTGCCGCTCTCTCTGCAACAGCTTCCCCAAACACAATGCTTTGGTTTTTCCTCACAGAAGCCATTTATGTTGCGACTGTTTTCTTAATGTGGGCCAAGTAAAGAGCTGCACCATTGAGGTAAAATCAAAACCTGGTTCCTGTCCCTTGATACCATCTGTCCTTAAAAACGAAGTTTGCTCCTATCTTGGTAACCCATTTCCTGGTTTTGTTTCTGTAATGTATTCAATAGCTGCCATTGCAATACATGAATCATCTAACTGAAGTACAATGTTAAGCTTCGTCCTGGGCTAGGATCCAAATCCATCTAATCGCATTGATAGCCCAGGAAGAACCAACCAGTCACTTGTCAGCAAGCTCCATGAGCGGGAACATCTGTGATTGGTCCTTATGCATACAACCTTATTGGTTGGTAAATGTACAGTAGGCGTGGCTACATTAGCCGGGAGAGTTTAAAAGCAGGACAGCTGCAATGTAAAAGCTGTTCTGGCTATCAGACGTTGATCCGTGTTGGAGTTGTGTTCGAGTCGTTGAATAAAGCTGAATCTTTACTGAATCACTCTCCTACTTTGTTAAGCGAGCGACTTAACAGTTTCTCTGTCATACTGTAGGACTCTGTATGTGTTCAACTGATGTTCCATTCAACTGATATGGGAGCCTGGGAGCCAGGCTTTTAGGAAGTGCATCATGCTCAACTGTCATATTGTGTGAACAGAGTATGCATAGATTTTCCATGTGGTTGCAGCTTCCATCTGTACCCACATGGAAAATCCACATGTTGTTCTATTCACATGATATAGTGGTTCCACACATTGGGTACATCATTAGGACCCACGCACTCCCACTATGTGCAACTGGTGGGCACCCACATCATGTGAACAGAATGCCAGTGTAACATCTACAGAGGGATTAGAGTAAGGTTGCTGGCCCTGCACTGGCAACCCTGGGAGCTTCCGGGGAGGTAAAGAACAGGAAGGCGGAATGTTGCTGATGTGGCAATGTTACTTCTGGGTGATCATCCAAAAGTGATGTCACGCACCCCTATACACACATCTCTAAGAATTCCCCTGTTCTCTACAATCAGGACAACAGAGATAGTGGAAATTCTTAAACTGGCATGGATGCAGTGACCAGAAATGAGGTTGCCACATCCATGACATCCTCCTGGTTCTCCGGCTATGAAAGTGGAAACAAGCTTGCAGGGATGAAAGGTTGCCTGCCATGGTGGGCAACCTGGTAAGCCTAGCTTAGAGTGTGACTGAGTGTTGGCAGAATGGGACAGAATGCTGGGAATTGGCAGGCAGAGAAAAATGTTTCAATACGGCTCTGTTTTTATTATTAACAAATGCTCAATAATAATAATAAGAGAAAAACCGAGGCCATACCTTGTAAATGCAGGACTTTGCATTCAAGAAAAACAACTCAATGGTAGCATTATCCTTGAGATAGGATATGCTCTCAATGTAGAACCTACAAATAAAACAGAAAAGGCATGTAAACTCTGGAATGAAACCATAGCCACCAAGTAAATAAATAAGGCCCTTTTTATAATGTGAAAAAATTGTACTTAGTAGAGCTTTAGGCTGAGCAAGAGGAATTCTTTCTTCTTTCTGCTTTGTTTCAGAGATTGTGTTTTGACTCTTGGTAAGATCTGTATGTCCCTTAAGACACCATCATCTAGCATAGCTGCTTGTGTAAATCCTGAGCAATATGAAAGACTTAAAGGCTTGCTTGATTTCAAAGGTTGATTTGTGGCTCCATAAATACTCCAGGTTGGGCTTGAATTCCCCACCACCACCATTCCCTGTCCTTGACAGTGGCTTCATAAGAAATGGTTGCATCTTACCTTGGGGAATAATTGCTTTTAAAATGGCATTTGAAGAAGGGGAGGGGGACAATGAAAGGGAGAAATACCACTGAATATAACTTAAAATGAAAACGACTGAAACTTTATTACTTACATGCCGAATGTGAAGTTCTACCTAACCCTAGCAACATTGCACATATCCTCCTGATATGCTCTACATGTGACTCCAGTAGATAGTTGGCTAACAGATGGAGGTATAGAACAAATGCAAGCACTTGTTGGAAATGTTACTTCTTATATGGTCTTCCTAGGTGGCCTTAAGCATCTTAGGTGCCCTTGACACTATATATCGATCATCTCAGTGGTTCCTGTCACCCTGCAGTTGTTAAACTAGCTTAGTACATCTAGGAAGATGGTAGTTTCTGGCAGGTAGCTATAGTAACAGTATGTAGTAGTAGAACAAAATTTGACCAGTAGCACCTGAAAGACAAACAAGATTTTTCAGGCTTTGACTCAAATAACCTTATAATCTAGAAAATGTCGTTGGTCTTTAAGGTGCTACTACGCTTCTCCTGCTTGGATCTTGTGGGACTAACGTTTCCCTCAGTGGCCTTGGTTCTGCCCGTAAAAAGGCAAAGCCAGGGGTCCATTTCCAAGCGTTTGTGGGGAACTCATTGGGGCCAGTCCTGACTAGGGTTGCTAGCTCCAGGTTGGGAAATTCATGGAGATTTGAGGGGTGGAACCTGGACAGGGTGAGGTTTGAGGAGAGGTGGGACCTCAGACAGCTACAATGCCATAGACTCCACCCTCCAAACCAGCCATATCCTCCTGGGGAACCATTGCTACCAATCTCCTGGTGAGGGCTGGAGATCACTCAGAATTACAACTGCTCTCCAGGAGGGAGGGGGGAGGAGATGGAAAGCTGAAGTCAGAGGGGCAGATAAATGTGGGTTGATGGTTGGCTGGGAAGGAGATAGGGTTGCCAACTCCAGGATGGGAAATTCCTGGAGGTTTGAGGGTTGGAGCCTGGAGAGAGTGCGGTTTGAGGAGAGGTGGGACCACAGACAGCTACAATGCCACAGACTTCACCCTCCAAACCAGCCATTTCCTCCTGGGGAACCACTGCTGCCAATCTCCAGGTGAGGGCTGGAGATCACTCAGAATTACAGCTGCTCTTCAGATGGCAGAGATCAGTTCCCCTGTAGAAAACAGTGGACTCTGTGTCATTATACGCTGCTGAGGTCACCACAGCAAATTGACACTGAGTGACCTAAGGCAGGGGCACCCACCCAGAGCCTCTTTATAGAGCTCGTTGTATTTATTTCCACAATGGGCCTTATTCCTAGTACATTTAATAATGCAAAAGTTTTTTAAAAACTAACATACAAAAGAAACCAGAAGCTTTTCTTTTAGGACTTATAGTCAGTTTGAAAATACGCATGGATTTTTAAGTGTTTTTTTTTGTATAGGACTACAGTAGCGAGGTTGGTCTATGAACAGAACCGGAAATCTATAGAAATACCTACAGTGGAACTTGCGGAAATGGCCAAATTTACTTCTTCGATTAAGGAGAAGACACTATCTGCTTTTATTGCTAGTTGGAACCGGTGTTCCCTCTAAGCTGAGTTAGTGTGAGCTAGCTCACAGTTTTTTAGCCTCCGGCTCACACATTTTTGGCTTAGCTCAGGAAGAATGGCTCCAGAGCAAACTGATTTATGGAGTAGCCAAATCACTCGCTCACAACTTTAATGCCAGTAGCTAACAAAGTAGAAATTTTGCTCACGAGACTCCACAGCTTAGAGGGAGCATTGGTTGGAACCCCCTCATTGAAAAAAATGAATTGTTGATTTGTGGATTTGATTAGTAAGGAGAATTTTAAATAACAGAGAAGAATATATGATTGGTTGGTGGATTGGTCCTGATATTAGGGGATGTGGTTATGTTTAAATTTCAGATTTAACTATAAGTGATTTCAGTTGGCTTTGTCATGGAGAAAATTATGTAAGTTCTTTAAGGATATGTTTCTCCAATTTTTTTCTTTTGTTCTTCCTCTTTTTTCTCCTTTTCCTTTTTGTATTTTCTTAGTTTCTATTTTTTTATTTTTCTGTATTATATAATTTTTCAATTTTATTCTTATTTATTCAAAAGCTTAATTAAAAGTATATGATTGCTGTTGTGTACAGTCGCTGTGCTTAAATACAGTCCAGCCTTGCCCAGAAATGTCTTTCATTTCCCATTATACAATTTTATGTAATTTCCAGTGTACATGTGTTTGTGCCAAGCAAGGACATACTTAAAGCATCTGATGAAGCAGGTTCTAGTCCATATATTTATTAATACGTTTGTACCCCCCTTTTCTCCCTGAAGGAACTTACAACCAAAAAAGAAACTATATATAAGCCAATAAACAAAACAACAGCACAGCAGTCCATAATGGCTCATCCCAAAAATAAAGAAATAAGGATCCACAAGACTGTTTTTCAAAAAAATTAATTTCTAATTTTAGGGAAACCAGCTGCTCTAAACCTCATCCTTCCATTCCCCCTGTATCTATGATAGGGAGATAATTATTATTCATCTACACACATGCTAAATAACATCACTTCCGTATTAGATCATGCCTGCTGTTTGCGGCACATGGTAGTGGTGTAAGTACTAAGCAGTTTGTATTCACAAATGAATGCTTTTGAGATCTGCTGAATCTTGAATCTGGTGTCGGCTATTTCAAACTAGATTTATTGTACTTAGCAATAAAATTCAGTATAAAATACAATTCAGCGAGGGGGGGGAGAGATTCTGTAATTCAAGATGCAAGGGAATATTTTTCATGGATTCTTACATGGTTCAGTCCACTTACTTGCTGAATTCATTTACAGTGCTGTTTCGATGACAAACCCAGAGAGTCCTTTGATCTTATAACAGCTGCATTGCTGGGTCTTTTCTGCAAATCCCAAACACCCTTCTAATCTCATTGACTTCAGTGGACTCAGAAGGAGGTAGTTCTGTTTAGGATGGCACTGATAGTGAGCTTCAAGGCAAAGAGGCCATCTGAATCCGAGTCTTCCATATCCTAGTCTAACTGCTATACCACATCAACTCTGTATATGTACCTTTTCCTCATAAAAAAGTAGGATTCTCAGTCTGATCACAGCAAGTGGGAGAGGAAAGTGAACGGTGGTACTAGAGGGGGAGACGATCCACAACCATTTTCTCATATCTGCCAGACCTCCTCACCCCCTATGCAACATCATGACAGCTTTGCTCGCTGGAACAGGGTCTTCTGCAGGTGCCAACTGCCCATATACCTGCCTTCTCCATTGTGGCTCCCATGCTGTGGAAGGGTCCACACTCTCAGGAAGACTCCCAGTCTCGTGACTTTTTGCGAACTATGCAAAACTGAATTATTCAAGAGGGTTTTTCTACACAGGCAGTAGTTGCATTGTATTAAATGATTCACAAAGTTACTTGGAAAATTATTAGGGACTGTGGTCTGTAGTACATGTATAGCTTGCTGAAACTAGGATCCTACTATACAATTTTGCATCATTTAAGGCATCATGCCAATACTTATGCTTTGCTTCAGTTCTGTTTTGTGGCACTTACATCTTACTGCAAAGAGGAGCATTTAACAATCTGTCTTTTAAAGACCAAAATTCTTGTTTTCTCTAAGACGTTTTTATCAAACACAGGTGGTAGATTGACAGCCATGAGATTGAACAAGTTAAAGTGTTTAGAAATTTAGGTGTATCCGTAGCCCAGAGGTGCTGCCTTTCTCATGGGTAGCCCTAAATAGCAGGGCACCCCACTTCTAAACCTGAACCAGAGACCCACAAACTCAGGTCAAGTTAGGCACTCCTGGCCTGAAAACACAGAGCTAGCCATAAGCTCTGAAAAAAGGTTTAATTTCAGGTGACACAAGGCTAGCCCTCCGGGGCAATCTCCAACCTCCTCCTCCACCCAGCACAGGTGTGCATATAGAATAACAATGAGTTCCACATTTCTAAAGGCTATTCAGAGGCCACAGGGCGAATAGCCCTTCTGTCTCCAGAACTTCACCTAGTCCTTTTGTGTGCACCTATGTCTATGTGCGCCTTGGTGTTTAGTCATGCCAGCCACATGATCACGGAAATGTCTTCGGACAGCGCTGGCTCTTCGGCTTTGAAACGGAGATGAGCAACGCAACCCTAGAGTCGGATTTGACTGGCTTTCTAGCAAGGGAACCTTTACCTGTGTCTACGTGAGAATCCTTTGTCTCCACAACTCTCTTTCCTGCTCCATCTCTCAGGATACCGAGATAAACAAATCATACATTCAAATATTTAGTGATCCTTCCTGACGCTAATCAGGGAATAATTTCCCACATTTTGTCTAAACCTGGGAATCTATTCAACCTGCCCTGGCAGGACCATTAATGTTCATAAAACCCATTCAGCTAGCCACCCAGCACACATTGGTCTGGCCCCTCCTGATGCCACACCCCCTGGGACCCCGATTGGTCCAGGTAATCTTTTGTCTTCACCTGAGACAAGCCCCTCAAGACCTCCTATTGGTCTGCATTGTATTCCAAGGTCTATATCCATCCACACACATGGCCATCAAGGTGTGCACTCTGGACGGCGCCTATACTTTGAGTACACCCCCAGAGTATCTTCTTAGGCCTTCCCATATTTGGCGCTATTCTCCTCCTGTTGGCACGATTCTGTTCAAGGACTCCTGCACGTCTGGAGAGGTAGTATTACCCTGCAACTGACTCCTCTATTCACTATCAATCACCTCTGCTTTCTTAGTTCTGTACTGCTTGCTCTTTTTGAATGCTTAGTGTGCTTGTAATTAGGGAACCTCAAAATAAAAACTATTTAATTTACTCTTCACATCTGGAGTCTTCCTAATGTACCGGGCCTTGGTATAAACTGGTGTTCGGTGCCTGCTAATTTCCCCAAACAATGAGGCAGGCCATTGGTGGCACCGGTGACATATCATTCCAACTGTCTGGCTCATAGACAACTCAGCTTTCCCATGTAACTGAGTCTGCCCAAAGAGTAACCACAGCAACTTTAATATTCTTAATATTCTTCTTTACAAAAGGTGGTTCTCACCATATGCATTGAAAATCTTTCAGGGCAAGGTGGTACCCCAGCTTATGTATGGTTCACAGACATGTCTGCACAATGACTACTGTAAACTAGAAGCAATCCAAACCAAATTCCTCAGATCCTTATTTGGAGTACCTTGTTGTGTACCCAATGCCCTGCTTATGCTAGAAGCAGGGTTGGTTCCATTAGAAGTACATGCCTGGTTCCATGCTAAATGCTTCTGGCTCAAGTTAAACTTCTTCACCCCTGAATTAAGTTCATTAATCCTCTTAGACAATTTTCACTCAGGGTGGGTGAGAGCAGTAGAGGACACATTACAACTGTTTGGTTTCTCCTGTACAGCCTTACTGCATCTTCGGTACACAGGAGCCAAAGCACTAATCAGAGACTATGGAATACTGCCCTTCAAGTTGACAGATCACAGGCCCACTCTGCTCCAGCAGTGGGGAACAGCAACAAAAATTTTGTTCCATCAAATTACCTTTATACATTAGAATTCCCCAAACACCGCAAAGCCTTCATTCTGGCCTGTTGTAATGTCCTCCCATCTGCCCTTCTTGAAGGTAGATATGCACATATTCCATACGTACAACGTCTCTGCCCATGTCAGTCTGGAATGGTAGAAACAATCGAACATGTCCTCTTACATTGCTGATTTTACCAGGACATTCGTAATACGTACTTTACGCCAACTCTGTCCAAATATCCAGGCAGATCAAATGATTTTTATGCTTCTCTTCTTCTTGCCAATCGTTTTAATGAAACTACCCTTAAGGTAGCAAGATTCTGTGCTCTGGCATGTTTAACAAGGCAGGAGAAGGCAGTCTAGTATTTTAATAATTTTATTATTACTATTAATTGTATATTTTCTGTACAGAATATCTATTTTATGCATCCAGTGTGTATTATGTATTGTTGATATTCTTGACTGCAGATCTCGTATCGTAATAATAATAAAACTAAAGTGACTTCTAGTTGGTTCTACAACCCTAACCCTATTGCATTGTTTATTGAATGTCCCGTCAATTGTATTGACTCACTCTGTGTAAAAGTCAGACTATAAATTACATAAATAAATACAACCCCCCCCTAAAATGGATATAATTTAAAATTTTACATTGGGATTGTGCAGCAAAAAAGGCAAAGATCCAAGTATATTATTGATTTTGATTTTTAACCTCTGTTTTTTTGAAAGTTAGGATGACAGTGGGATACACATCAGCATGACAGGCCATAAACAGCCTTCTTTTGCTGATAAGGAAAAGAGCAGGTGCTGTATAGTGGCCAAGAGTGTGGGCCGTGAAGGTCACATGGAAATCTCAGCTCATCCACTAATTCACTAGGTGGCCTCAGACTAGCCAGTACTGCCTCAGACCACAGTATAAAACAGGACTAACATTATGGGCGGGCCTGTAGCTATGGCGGGGCATTCTGGGGCCAGCCCCCTGACTTCCTGCCAAGGCCCCACAACTTCCAAACTAGCCCAGTCCCCCCCACTCTATGGGCCGTTCGGAGGACACCCCATGCCGTCACCACAGCTCCTTCCCTGCCAGTTCCATCCCAGGAGCTGCGCAAGGCAGGTGAGGTGGGGCCGGCAGGAACCTTTGGCGGTGCTCAGAAGCAGGCAGGCTCAGGGCACCTCTTCCTCCTCCTCTTCTGCCTCCTCCTCTTGCACCTGGATGCCCAGCCGGAGTGCCAGCAGAGGTCAGCTCCATGGCGTCCAGCTTCCAGGGTGTGTTGGAGGGAGGGGCTGGGGGCTCTCAGGTGAGGAAGCAGTGTGAGGCAACCAGGCAGGATAGCAGGCAAGGTGGGTCCGGCAGGAACTTTTGGTGACACTCATAGAAGCTGCTGGGGCCGGGCCGGGGCACCTCTTCCTCCTAGTCTTCTGCCTCTCCTTCTCCCTGCACCTCCTCTTCTCCTTCTCCCTGCGCCTATCACACTGGGCTTCCAGGGCTTAAAAAAATCCTTTTAAATTTTAATTTCAGTCCCCCCCCCCCGATTTATTTAAAGGCTCAAGAAATCCTGGCTACGGGCCTGATTATGGGTCCTACAGAGGCAACTGATGCAAAGTACTTTTGGAGGGACCTTCTTTGCCAGACCTCCAGAGTCCACCAGCTGGGAGTCAGTTGCAATATGGCTCCCCCAGGGGTTGGAAGCACAGAGCGTGTAAATCACAGCACCACACAATCATAGCATCACACTGGGGTAATGGCCTGTACAAGTACACATTCTTATGTGAGGTACAACCTATCTGCAAGGCTCCCGATAGGGGGGACTGGGGGAGGGACAAAATTGGGGGGCCCCAAGTCAGCTGGAAGGTCCCTGAAGCCGGCATCACACTATATTCACCAAACACATTAAAAAAATCTAATGAAGTTCTGACTGCAGACATTGGGGTGCAGGGAAGGCAGAGCACAGTAAAAAGCACACAGAGTTCGCTGGTTGGGTCTTTTAGCAAAGTTTACCAGGAGGCTGAGGGAAACTGTTTGCTGATCATATCAGAGCCTTTTTTCTGGAAAAAGAGGTGCCAAAAGAGGGAAATGAAGGAGAAACACATAGGATTCTTTGAAACAATATTATTTTCATGCGCAACAGACTTACCTCAACTTTTGCAATTAAAACAACAACAACCATCAGAAACAAAAAAGCATAAAGGCATAAAGCCTCACATCATTTGTTAGGTTTTCACTCCATCTAATTATACATTCACTGTCATCAAGAGGTCTCTCAAATTATGCAAATTCAAAGTTATTTTCAGACTATGCTGAGTATTGTTATTCTATTTTAATGAAAATGTCTCAGTCTACGTGCTATTAAACTTTATTAAACCTGCTTAGTGCTTATTATATATTGCCCCAAGATCTGAGCACACTGCCCGGCATGAATTATTTGTGATGTGCTTGAAGCTACCTTTTCTTTCTCACTGTGCAATTATATACTACAGAGAGAGAGACAGAGCACATCAGGCAATAATAAAAACAGCCTTGAGCTGCTGGCACAACATGTCACCTATTTCCTGAAAGTGAATTATTTTGGCAAGCTATATTCTCTTGTTCCCTCAAACAGAAACAAATTAGCACACAGTAAACACCACTTGCAGGAGGGGGGAGGCACTTTAAAAAACCATCTAGGCTACAACTCCCACCCAAAACCTCAACTCCTCAAGGGTTACCAAAAAAAAAAAGTTATTAATGACACTGTTTAGTGACACAATGAGATTGAGAGGTAAATAATTTAACATTGCAAATCCAGATCAGAATTACACACTGACACTTTTAAAACTTTTTGAGTTCAACAACCCAGTAACTGCTTGCTTCAAGAGTACCAGTAATCTGAGCTATTGCAACACTGGTCTTTTGGCATGCTTGTTCCACATGGTCCACAAATTTTAGTATCATTCCTGCATAACAGCATCCCCACTTCCAAGCTGGGAAGAGGGCCCTGGCTGCAAGCACGTCTGTGTGTGTGCGCGCACACACACACACACACACACACAGGGCTCTGGCACAAGGAGGCTGACAAAAAAGCTGCTGATAGGGGAATGTTGAGGGGGAGAAAGGTGGGCGGGCACACGCAGCAGCCTTCTGCTCAGCTCTCCCCACCTTCCATCCCTGGCTGGGAAGAGGGCCCTGCCTGCACGCATGCAGGCACACACAAACACAGAGCTTGGCACAAGGAGACTGACGGAATGGCCGCCGAGGGGGGAAATATCAATGTGCCAGTGCAGGAGCAGTCAAAGAGGTCCCAGAATGCTGTTCCAATGCGTTCTGGCAGGGGGGGAAAGCCCTGGATCAGATCATATTAAACACATCAGCCAAACCAGCACTGGAGCACGGCAAGACCAACCAGGACACAGTACAGCCTCCTATCAAGGCCTACAATTTCCCTCTTTTTTTAGTTCCACCCAGGTCCTGCACAGCCAGATCTTGCAAAGGGACAGCAGTGTTAGTGAACGGTAGTAATTTTTTTAAAAGTTCGTCTTTTCCTTAATTTCTCTCTTTCCCACGTTTTTCTCTTCCCTCATTTTGCTCTCTTCCTTTCACCATCTGCTATTCCTCTATTCACCACATCTATCCCCCCCCCCATATTTCAGTCGTGGTCTCAATTCCTTCTCATCCATCCTGGTCCATAACTTAGAATACATCTATATATCTATTTCCCAAGTGTGGCCCCCATCTGCAGATAGCTAAACCTGTGGATTGGGGCCACACTTACTCCAAACAGATTTTTCTGCAACCCTCACTGGGGGTTTTCTTCAACCCCCCCTGGGGGGGGGGGGGGACACCTGAAAATTTAAGAAAAATCATGGTGTTTTTTTTTAAAAAACTCCCCTGAATTAAATAAACTGTCTGTGCATGCGCAGAAAACACACCATTTTGCACCTGGAGAGGGGCCCAGCGCTTGCTACAGCAGCACCAACAAAGCCTGGAATCCGCCTGCAGGCCCAGCCATGGTAGCAGAGCCTGGCTATGGCCGTGGTGGAGCCTAGGAGCCGCTCAGAGCCTGGCCATGGAGGTGGCAGAATCCAGGTGCTGCTGACAGGCCTGGCCATGACGGAGTCCAGGAGCCGCTCCGAGCCCACCTACGGTGGCAGTGGAGCCTGGCAGCCCCTCCAAGCTCATCTGTAGTGGCAATGGAGTCGGCAGCTGTTCCAGGCCTGGCCATGGTGGCAGTGAAGCCTGGGAGCCCCTCTGGGCTCAGAGCACCTCCCAGATACCACTGCCGCCGTGGCTGGGCTCCAAGGGAGTTGTGCCAGAGAGCAATGGGGGGGGGGGTGAGTGGGATCCACCGTGGGTTTCATGGGGCCCCCACTTGTTTAATAGTAATATAGAAGTAAACCTTTGTTAATTTTATGAATGGGGGGAGTTAATATTTCCCCATAATCTATCAAAGCAGTAAAAGGATGCTTCCCCCCCCCTCCATCCTTAACATGCATGATAATCAATGTTAATCTGGTTCAGTGGTAACAAATGATGTTAGAACTTATTCATTTATTTACAAGAGAACAGGTAACAAGGTAACAAGTTAAAATTTATTTACTTTATTTATATCCCTCCTTTCTCCCCAAGGGAGACCTAAAACAGCTCACTTCATTCTCCTCTCCTCTGTTTTATCCTCAGAACAACCCAGTGAAGAAGGTTAGGCTGAGAGACTGTGACTGGCCCAAGGTCACCCAGCGTGCTTCCATAGTATGAGTGGGGATTTGAACCTGGCTTCCCCAGATCCTAGTCCCACACTTTAACCACCATGCAGATTTAGCTTTGATAGCAAACAGCATGGGTATGTGTGTCTGGAAATAACCTGGGCCAGGATCTTCCAATTATCTTCATTTTTGGCCCTGGAACTCCCATGATCATACTGAAGCTGGTGGTCAAATTTGAGACTCCTAATTTTATTTTCTGAGTTATGCCCACCACAAATGGACAGACAGATGGACATGTGGATCCTTTTATGATTACAGATGCTTGGTAATAGCTAGCCAAGTGACTTGCTTTGTTGCAATATTTTGTTTGGATCAGGGTCATATTGGGGGGGGGGATGAAATCTTTGTTCAGGGGACCATCGTGGCTCTCTGCAGCCCTGCCTATCAGGGATTCTTTAAAAATGCTTCCCAAAGATGTGATTGTAGGGCAGCGAAATAATACAAATTTTTCACAGGTGAGGGAAACTTAGAGAGAGATTATCCCTCATTTTCAAACAACCAGAGGTCATTTCGGGGGGATCGCAGTTCCCCCGGGTGAGGTACGGGGGGGCACATGACGAAGCCCCGCCCCCCGCTTCTGGCCGCCCCACTTCCGGCCCTCATTCAGCCAGGAGGAGGCAGGAGAAGAGGGAGGGTAAGTTGCTTCCTCCCTGCCTCTCCCCACCCCTGCCTGCCTGGGGCCAGGGAGGGCCTTCGCGGGGCTTCCTTGCACTCCCGCCGGCCTTGTAGGTCCACCGTCGGGCCCCTCATGGGCAAACAACTATCATTTGTATCAGTGTTCTTGTTTATGACTTTATTAGAAATATGGACTGCAGTGCAGCTAGCTAGACTGGTTGCCATACCAATGGTGTCAGCACCAATGTTCCCTCTAAGCTGAGTCAGTGTGAGCTAGCTCACAGTTTTTTAGTCTCCGGCTCACACATTTTTGTCTTAGCTCAGGAAGGACGGCTCCAGAGCAAACTAATGTATGCAGTAGCCAAATTGCTCACTCACAACTTTAATGCCAGTAGCTCACAAAGTAGAATTTTTGCTCACAAGACTCCGCAGCTTAGAGGGAGCATTGGTCAGCACTCTCAGGAACTGGAACTTCCTAGAAAACAGGTGGAAGGATTAGGATCCTCCTGAGGGTTACAGAAAATTCCAGAAACATGAGCCCCATGGCTTCTGAGATAGGAGCTTTAGGGTATCTTCCATAACTCTGCCTGGGATCTTCTGCCTTCCCTGCTTCAAATATGTAACAACAAGACGGAAACACAGCAGGAGATCCAATAACCTGATGTGGATGAACAGATTATTCTATGGTGAGCAGAAGAAAAAAGGATTATGTTTAAGAAATGGAAGGAAGAGCAAATTACCAAGGAACAGCACCTATAAGGTTGCTAAATGCTGTAGGGTGGTTGCTAGGGAGGAGAAAGCTCAGAATATGCTCAAATTGGCCAGGGTAGTTCACAATAATAAGGGTATTTTTAAGTTATGTGACAAGTAAGCAGAAGGTGAAGGAGGTAATAGGTCTGCCATTGTGTGAAAATGAAGATACTTTGACAGATAAGGCAAAGAGGCTTAATGCCTATTTTGCCTCAATCTTCTCTCTGAAGAGTAGAGGCCTGCTTCGGGACGGTGGTGTGCAGGATTCAGGTTTCCAGGTGGACATTGTTAACCCACATTATTTCCAGGCTAAACCTGTGTTTGTGAGAGGGATCTTTTGAATCTTACTTTGGGAATGACACTTCCAGGAAAAGAAAACTTGGACGCCAGGTTCATAAATTTTATGGGATTTTATTAGTACAGAAGTTCTAACAACGATTTTCTTTTCTAATCACATCCAGAATTTCCAGAACATATCCCAACATAGGAAAATATTGAGAGCATGTAGTGTAACTTAACCTGAATGATCCCTAACAAAGCATTAACTTTTCCAGAAACAGCCTAAATAGCATAAGAGCCATGAGGGTCTTCCTCAACAATCTAGATGATGGTGTGAAGGGAAACTCATTAAATTTGCAGATGACACCAAAGTAGGCAGGACAACAAACATTCCAGAAAATAGAGATGAAATACAGACCATGGAGCAGGTGGCACTGGGACCTTTACCTGCTGTGTGAGGCGACAGCAGGCCCGAGTGGGCTGTCGATGGGCTGCCAGGCGAGCGGAGCATTAGCGGGAGGAGACCAGGGCCGGCTGGCAGCCCTTCACCAGGAGAAAGATGAAATGGGCAAAGTGCAGCCAGGCTCAGAGCTGCACTCAGCACGCCACAAATCTCAAAAACAACAGAGAAAAGTGGGGGGGGGGGAGCAGTGTCAAGACGAGGTCCCTGAAGTACCCAGAGCTTCCTTGCATGGCAGCCACAGTTCCCAAGGGTAAGTCCATTCTCTGTGCAGGGACGGTTGCTGCTGCTGTGGCAGTTGGAACAGCAGCGGGGATGAGTAGTGGTGTGGTGGCTTCCCTCGTGCTGTTCTCGAGCCCCAGTGAGTGAGTTCCCTGCGCATGCCCAGAGCAAGCAGTTGTAGTGTTTTTTTGGGATTTAAGTATCCCCTGTATACTTTTTGAAACATCTCGGATTTTTCTGCACAACTGGGGAGCACCCCAAGTGTGCAGGAATATCCGTTGACCCTCCACATCCCTCATATTTGCGGAAATAAGTATCCGCACTTAGGGGGCATGTTGGGAATTAGATATATAGATGACTGAGTCTGAAAGAGCAAATAGCTAAAGGCCATACAGAGGCTGAGCAGGAATTTGAACCCAAGTTCCTAGGACACAGTCCAATGCTTTTTCCAACCACAAGGTTGGAAAGTGTCAGCTCAGTCCTACCTACAGAGAGCCACCAGTTTGCCTAATATTCACAGATACCCTTCTGGCAATGAAAAGGCTTCTTTTAGCACTACCAGCCTTCTGCTTAGAGCTGGCTTCAGGAAGCTGTCAGCAAGAAAGGGACAGGCAGGAGAAGAAGCGGTGGTTTTTATATGCCACTTTTCGCTATCTTAAGGAATCTCAAAGTGGCTTAAAATCAATGTTCCTTTCCTCTCTCCACAACAAGCACCTTGTAGGTGGGGCTGAGAGAGTGCTGATAGAACTGTGATTGGCCCAAGGTCATCCAGCAGGCTTCACATGGAAGAGTGGGGGAATCAAACTTGGTTCTCCAGATTAGAGTCTGCCACTTTTAACCACTACACCATGCTGGCTCTCAGACAGGGCATTGGCCTTGACTTGCTGGCAGTAGTGGAATAAGGGGAGGGGTTTTTTGGCACCCCATCCTGTATTCAGATGGTTCTCTACATGCACCATACTTCTGGGATTTATTATCTGATCACACCAATACTTATGTTAGACACCAGAGGGCAGCATTGCATTTCTTAACCATATACTGAGTGCAGGGCTGATGCGGCACTAACTACACCTATCTATACACCCCCCCCCAACGCCCCAACTTCTGACTGGGATAAAAAAAAGGGGGAGCTTTGATGCTCAAAAGGTTATACCCCTACAATCTTGTTAGTCTCTAAGGAGCTACTGGACTGCACCAGTGAAAGCATTTGACAAAGAAAATACAAAAACAAAGTAAAGAGTAATGTTCTTCTCTAGATTAAAAGCTGCACAAGATGCTGTAACCGGAGGTGTCAAACCCATTTGTTATGAGAGCCAGACCTGACGTAAATGGAACCTTGTCCGGCTAGGCTGATAGAACTGTGATTCCCCCTCCACCACCTCATCCCAACAACAATAACAACAACCCTGAAAGGTGGTCCAGGCTGTGTGACCAGACCCAGGTGACCCAGACAACAGGGTCCTGGCTCAGGAGAAGGGAGGGTCTGAACCTGGCTCTCCCAGTTCCCCCCACTGCCATGTCTCATCCCTTCCGCATTTCCCACAGAAGCAGCAGGACTGAGGAGCCTGACGGAGAGGCTGTTTCCAAAACCTCCAAGGGGTGCTTTTTTCCTCCCATGACCCCTTTCCTCCCAGCCCCACAGCTGTTAAGATGTGCAGCAGCAACAGCAGTGCCCCTTTCCCCCTTCACTCCTCCACTCACTTCCGAGGCTGAGATGTCTTTCCCCTCAGAGCAGCATGTACAAGATAGCCCAGTTGCCTCCCAATCTATGTGCCAGTCCTCCTCGTCCTCTTTCCCCTGCCGGCCCCACCCCTTCATCAGCAACCTGCTGCTCCACAAGCCCACTCTCGCCAACCCCCCCTCACGGTCACCGTTCGGTGCGGTGGTGGCAGTGCCACCTGCTCAGCTCCGCCCCTCCATGTAGTGCCTTTGCCAGTCCTCATTGAGCTGTGGTTGGAGGACGCGGGAGAGGAAGAAACACCCCACCTCCTCTTTCTCCACATTCACTGCCATTCCCCCCATGCTATTTTACCTCAGCCTCATAGTCCAGCCCCCTAGCAATGTCTTTTCTATTCCTTGACGGATTTGACCACACACACCTCACCACATGCACCTGCTCACCCACTCCCTCCCAAGCAGCCTCCCTCTCACCAGTTGCTTGTGGGCCGCATAAAAGGCCTAAACAGGTCAGTTCTGGCCCCTGGGCCAAATGTTTGACACTCCTGCAAAGGAAACCAGTTCCTCAATCAACTACAGACCACCACAGTTGCTGGAATGTTACTGTCGATGCAAATAACAAAAATACCATATGGTTCCAGGGAAAATGTACACGTTACTCAAAGGTATTTATCTATAAGAGAACAGGTAACAAGTTAGGACTTAGGTGGATATCTCCAATTAAAAGGAACAGGTAGGAGACCTGAGCCTTAGAGAGCCACTCTCAGGCAGAGAAGATGCTACTGATCCTGACAGACAAATGAGCTGACTCCATGAAGGTATATTTTTGGAAGAAAAGCAGGTGCCATCCTTGACTTGGCAAAAGAGAAGGAAACCACTCTTCTGGTGATCTGGCAGCTGACCAGCCAGAAATAAATACAAGAGTAGTCCAAGCCTCTTCCATTTCCCTCTTGCGGAGCAGAGCCCTTCATATTGATTTTAGCATCTAGTATGTCATGCTTCTAACGGCAAAGAGAGCCCGATCCCTCCCGTTCTGCCCCCTACTCGCATTCTGTTCCCAAACGCCAGCACTCAGAAGTAAGAACAGGCAACTTGAAAGGCGGGAGCTGGAGCAGGGGGAAAGTATGTCTTTTCGCTTTTCATCTCATCCCTGCACAAGGCCTGATTTAATTTTTTTATTTTTTATTTTATTTCAAAGCTGAACACAGCTTTGTGCTAAGGAAGGGGAGAGGGTAATTTTCACCCTTCAGCACTAGGGCTAGCAATCTGACCACGGCTAATATCTTCCCTCTCCATTCCTTCTGGAGTCGGTTGCCACACACCGGTCTCACATCACACTCATTGTCAGTATTACAAACCTGGGGTAAGCGGCTGATGGCAATGCCTTCTGGGAGCTAGGGGCACTGTGTTGTCACCGTAGAGCAATCTGAGGGGAGGCCTCCTGCCACAGCACTCCTAGAAGAAAACGCTGATGGAAGAGGAGGAGGAGGAGGCCCATGGGGAGGTTAGGGGCAGAGTGTGGACTCTGTAACAGATGCCTTTGAACTGGTCAGTGAGCTCGTGAACTGGGGTATGGCCAGGAGACGGATGTTGTCTGGTCTAGACTAACTGGACTGCTGATGCAGCTTTTGCTTCCTGCATGAAGAGAAGTTCTTTTCACCTGTTGATGCTACCACACTGATGTAGGGTTGCCAACTCAAGGCCGGGAAATTTCTAAAGACTTGGAGAGGAGCCAGAGAAGGGCTCACTCAGGCTGTGCAGTCTTGGTTTCATAAAGTTTATTGCATTGGCTCAAAGCCTTAGGAAGTAACACTGAAAATAGTTTTGGTTTATTAAATCAGTCCAAGCATTAACTGCCTATTTGCGGAGGATTAATTCAGTGTGTGTGTGTGTGAGAGAGAACTGTCAGCATTATGCAGCTTGTTTTCACTGTTTTTAATTTTCAGATTTTTTAAAATTTTCAAATTATTAGTGTAAGATTAGCACAGATTAGTAGTATCAGATAAGGAGTATAGTAGTGTAAAATTCCTCTGCTCTACCAGGCACCACTGCCTATAAAAAATTTTTTTACATGTAATTTTATTGAGCTTGTTAAAACAAGGGCTAATAACAGCATGTCTATAGCACATTTCCAGTGTTTTAAGAGTTTCACGTACATTAGTAATGTTTCCTATAATTTCTGGTGGGTAGCCATGTTGGTCTGCAGCAGAAGAGCGAGATTCGAGCCCAGTAGGGCCTGAAAGACCAACAAGATTTTACAGGGTATAAACTTCCCAGAGTCAAAGCTCCCTTCAGAGTTCTGAATCTCAAAAGCTTATAGCCTGGAAATCATGTTGGTCTTTAAGATCCTACCGCACTCAAATCTCGCTCTTCCTATAATGTCGGCCTGAATTACTACAGGTGGGGGTAGGGATGGCAGCCTCCAGGTGAGACCTGCTGATCCCCGGGAATTGCAGCGGATCTCCAGACTACAGAGATCAGTTTCCCCAGAAAAACTGGATGCTTTGGAGAGTGAACTCTTTGGCATTGTGCCCCATTGAAGTCCCTTTCCTACCCAGGGTCCATCCCCAAATATCCAGGGGTTTCCCAGCCTTGATCTAACAGCCCTACTCCCAGGGGTCATCTTGTAGAAAAAGAGGTGCAGGAGCTCATTAGCATAACTTATTTGCATATGCCACACCCCCTGACGTCACCGGAAGTGTGTCAGAAGGCAACACCCACCGCTCAGGCTCCACTGGATTGTTTTGGATTGCTAGCTATTGGGGGGGGGAGCGCGTGCAGATCTGTCCTCGCAGAGGAGGGAGAGCTTGTACCTGAATAAAATTTGGTCTTAAAGGTGCCACTGGTCTGTTTTGGTCTTGGGGGGGGGGGCTCTGCAATTTACCTGGCTGCTTCTTGCTCTGACTGAGGGCTGCTGGGAGCAGGGGGTGGGGCCTGTTGCATGTGCCCCCCCCCCCGGGCACTTTACTGCCGGAGCTCCGCTCCTGTGCGCTCCTGCAGGAAATGACCCCTGCCTACTCCCCATCCCCTGCTGATGGCCACGGAAGACTTGGTAACCCTAAATGGGGGGTGGGTAAGGGAATGGCAGCTTGCCTAAAGCGAGCAAGCGAGTTTGCATCAGAAGCAAGGTTGAGACTACTTTATGAGACTACTTTACACTCAGTTAGGCTGTTGGTGGTGTTGTAGCTGTAGCTATGATATCACTAACCTTTTCTTACTGAGTTTGTAAGCTAACCAAGAGTTCAAACACTTTTCAATCATCAAGGAACTCTGTTTGCTTAAAGTTACTTTAATTTTCGACAGTTAATTGAAGCAGTTACAGAAAAGTTAGATTAATTGCTTTTTAACAGAGGTTAAAAGTTGAGATTGGCCTTCTTATCTTACTATATCAGATGTAACATGTTACATATGCACAAGCTGATTGGCTTATTTGAACTTGTATTGATTATCTTATATTTAGTTACGAACCAGTCACTTATCTAGGTAATAATCACATGGTTATGATAGAATAGATTTAGAAAAAGATTGTTATTTTTCTATAAATATGCACTGCTGCGATAAGAACATAAGAGAAGCCAATGTTGGATCAGGCCAATGGCCCATCCAGTCCAACACTCTCTCACACAGTGGCCAAAAACACCAGGTGCCATCAGGAGGTCCAGCAGTACGGCCAGGACACTAGAAGCCCTCCCACTGTTGACCCCCCCCAAGCACCAAGAATACACAGCATCACTTGCCCCGGATTCCCTATCTATACCTTGAGGCTAATAGCCACCGATGGACCTCTGCTCCATATGCTTATCTAATTCCCTCTTGAAGCCGTCCATGCTTGTAGCCGCCACCACCACCTCCTGTGGCAGTGAATTCCATGTGTTAATCACTCTTTGGGTGAAGAAGTACTTCCTTTTATCTGTTCTAACCCGACTGCTCAGCAATTTCATGGACTGCCCATGAGTTCTTGTATTGTGAGAAAGGGAGAAAAGTACCTCTTTCTCTACCTGCTCTATGCCATGCATAATCTTATAAACCTCAATCATGTCTCCCTCAGCCGTTGTTTCTCCAAGCTAAAGAGTCCCAAGCGTTTTAACCTTTCTTCATATGGAAACCGTTCCAACCAACCCTTTTATCATTCTAGTTGCTCTTTTCTGCACGTTTTCCAAAGCTATAATATCCTTTTTAAGGTGTGGTGACCAGAACTGTACACAGTATTCCAAATGACGTTGCACCATATGGACATTATGATATTAGATGATCTGTTTTCAATACCCTTCCTAATAATCCCCAGCATTGGCCTTTTTAATTGCAGTTTATTGCAGTCACACACTTTTCAGTCAACATTTTCAGTAAGTTATCTACTACGACTCCAAGATCTCTCTCTTAGTCAGTCTCTGCCAGTTCGGACCCCATCAATGTGTATTTATAGTTAGGATTTTTGGCTCCAATGTGCATCACCTTGCACTTGGCCACATTGATCCCCATTTGCCACGTTGACGCCCACCCTCGACAGATCCCTTTGGAGTGCCTCACAATACTCCTTGGTTTTCACCACCCTGAACAACTTCGTATCATCTGCAAATTTAGCCACTTCACTGCTTACTCCCAACTCCAAATTCTCTAGATGGAAGTCTCAGAAGAAGGCTAGATCATCTTTCTGGGTGTGTAACTTGGACTTTTTGATAATTCCTAAAAGCAGTAAAACAAAAGCTTTTAAAACCATTACTTGCTATAATGTGATTAAGCAATCCTAGGAACTTTTATAATTTTAGCATTCATCTTCACAGTAATTGTAGGGTTAATTTTTATATGCTTGTATTTTTTCTGTCTTGTTTAATAAAGAGAACAATTTCTTATTTCAGTAAAATAAGATTTTACTGACAGATTTCCTGTCTGGTTTGCAGGTTACAATTTAAAAGACTGAATTCAACCCCTTGCTCTTTTGTAAAAGGTTGGTAATCATCCTTTAATAAATCCTGGAGAACTCTGTTGCTGAACGGTTTACAGAGGCAAAGCCTTTGGAAAGTGTTTAGTTCAGGGCCTCTAATAATCACAGGCATTGAACTAATTTGTTACAAGGGCCAGATCTGACAGGCTGGGCCATATGTGCCATAAAATGTAACGCCAGGTATCAGAGATATAAACTTTATAAAGCACGCAGGCAAACTCAATTAACAATATTATTTTCTGCTCAAAGTACAAACATGCTTAAAATATTAACACATTTACTGTATTTCCTTTATTTAACAATCTTTGATAACTGACACCTTTTTCTCTGAATTATTACTCCAAAATCTGGTGTCAATGTCTGTAATGCAGCAATCTTGAGTATGCTGTCTAGGTTTGTATCTGTAAGCGGAGAACGTACTTCTGATTTACTGACATTTATTACAGAAAAGAGCTGTTCACAGTTATATGTTGTCTCAAACATAGACAGAATTTTAGAAGTAACAGCCTTAAGTTGGGGGTAATTCAGACCCCTAAAATGGTAAAAATTGCTAAGGCCAACTTAAGTACAGCATCACACTGCTCCTCCCCCTACCTGTGATTTGTGGCATCCTTTCATTGGTAGGTGGGGAGCAGTGTGAATGTCCCATTTTGTTGATTGTACTGATTTACTATGTGTAATCCACCTTCAGTATGCCTGCCACCTTAGGGAAACTTTTCCAGTCCACACACACACACACCCAGCACAGGTAACCCCGGGGGTCCTCCTCCCCCTCTGAATATACACTTTCCCACTACACTAGATCAGCAACTTTTTCTCTCTGCAAACCTGGAAACATTTTTGTGTGTGAAGCAGGGTTTCTTCCCCACTTAGAGAGGTCCATCCCAAAACATAAACATATAATATAAACTCCACAAGGAACTGGAGTCACCGCCCTCAACATTTGCTCGACCCACCAGAAAAATCATGAACCCTCCACAGATTCACTAGTAGAGATGTGAAGGCCCGGAAGATTTTTTGGTTTTTTCCGAAAAATTGGAAAAATTGAAAAAAGAAAAGAAAAGAAAAAAATGATTATGGAACGTTTTATTTTAACATGATGAATAAAATATTTTAAGACAAGGTGTTCAAATATTTTCCAAATCATTTCTAAAATATATATACATGGTATCAGATTGATCTAATTTCTGTGCACTGAGGACAAGCAAGTCCTAGTTACAAACTGAACTCTCCAATGCAAGAACAAGATGCATTTCTTCCTTTAGAAGGTGCTATTGTCAGAAGAAAATAAAAAGGTTTCAGTTTTGTTTTTGCATGTGGGTGGGTATTCTGTTTGTAATAATTGTTTGGATACACTATATTTTTAATATGCTAGTTGTGATAATTTCATGCCAAATAAAAATGTCCATAGTCATATTTTATGTTCCTAAAGTAACAGAATGACTTTCAATCTAGAAAAGACAAAAGAAATGCTAATGTAGCATTTTTTCAATTTTTCCGAAAATTTCCGTTTTTTCCCGAAAAAAACCCAGGTTTTTTTCCGAGCTTCAAAATTTCCGGAAATTTTACATCTTTATTCACCAGTCACCTGTCAATGACCAGAACTCCTAACTCAGCCCTTTTCTCCCACCACTTCGGTGTGATTCATCCATACCCATCCACTCTCCTCCAAATCTCAAGTCTGCTCCCCACTGACCACTCCTTTTCTTGCACTTCAGTCCCACTTGGAGACCTGACCTTCCACAAAGACACACATACACCCCATGGTGCTGAGGTTCGAGCATGGGGACTAACAACTGGGAGACCCAGGGTCATAAGCCCCACTCTGACACGGACGTTGCTTTGGGGCAGTCACTCTCTCAGCTTAATGTACCCAGCATAGTTGTTGTGGGAACAAAAATACAGATGGGGAGAATGATACATGTCAATTGCTTTGGGTCCCCATTTGGGGGAAAAAGCAAGGTACAGATGCCTAGAAAAGAAAAATGATGCAACAAAATCCCATTAAGTCTTTAAGGTGGCTCAAGACTCCTGTTTTATCTTTGCCCCCAACTACACCCCTGCTCTTGCATGCCACCCCCCCAAACAAAACACTCAGCATCTTCCCTCACCCCACCAGCTATATTTCTCTTCCCCTCCCACAACTTTCCAAGAGCAGTTCCCATCACACACCCCACTGCATGCACTCCAACCCTTCCCTGCCATACCCCTCCCTCCAGTCCCTTATACCCCACCCCACAGATACACTCTAGCATTCCCATTCCTACACTTCCCCTAATACCTGTTTCAATTAGCAGCTCCCCGCCAACACCAACACCTTCACACATAATGACTTTCTCCCTTCCTTCTTCCTTCTGTCCTCCCAAGGGGCCACTTTTCCAGCATCACGGTGGAGAAAGAGAGAGAGAGGCGGGCAGAGGTGGAGAAGGCAGCTTCTGCTGCTGGAGCAAACAGGGAGGCCCAGCCCACATGGACACTGATGGGGAGGCAGCGACCTCCCCTTCGCCTCTGACAGGAGGAGGAAAGAAGGCAGCAGCCACACACGCATAGCTTGGCCCATCTGAGAGAGAGAGGAAGGGGGGGACCCTCCAGCTAGCCAATGCAGGTCTTTTTGCTGCTCTTGCCTCTGCCGCCACCCTTGCTTGCAGGCCGGAAAACAGACCTGGGCCGGCCGGTTCCAGTCCCGAGGCCGTATGTTTGATACCCCTGCTCTAATTGGATGCAAGACAGAATCTCTCATTACATTGTCTAGTGTTCGTTCTGACCGACAACTCTTTTACGGGATAGCTTTTGTACCTCTAGGATCACAGATCTTTCCCAGGTCTACAACCCAAGATCTTTTTCATTGGGGATGCCAGGGACTGAACCTGGGACCTTCTGAATACAAAGTTTGTGCTCACCATTGGGCTATTACAATGATGGGGACTTCCACATCATAGTAGACCTCAAATATAAAAATAAGATCTTGCCAAGGTACATTTTGGTGCAGACTTGACAAACTTTGTACTTACCTAACACAAAAGTATAACACAACCAGTCCTGACTTTTTTGGGAAGTCATGTTCTAGCACTCTGCGGTCCAACTGAAGCCAGTTCAGATGCCCCCTGAGAAGGGAAAATAAGGGGAAGATTTTAGCTGCAACAGCAACAAAAGACTGCAAGTATGACAAAAAGACTGCAAGTATGACAAAAAGGAGCTGTGGTGGCTCAAGTGGTTAAGATGCTGAACTGCAGGCTGTGGAAGGTCAGTAGTTCAGCAGTTCAAGACCCGAGTCTTCTTAATAATTATGCCCTTTGCCTCTCAGCAATATCAACACCAGTGTAATATCTTATGGAGCTGTAGTGGCTTAAGTGGTTAAGACGCTGAACTGCAGGCTGTGGAAGGTCGGTAGTTCAGCAGTTCGAGACCCAAGTGTGCCGCATGATGGAGTGAGCTCCCGTCTCTAGTTCCAGCTCCTGCCAACCTATCAGTTCGAAAGCAAGAAATTGCAAGTAGATAAATAGGTACCATTTCGGTGGGAAGGTAACAGCGTTCCGTGCACTTTGGTGTTTAGTCGTGCCGGCCACATGACCACAGAAACGTCTTCAGACAGCGCTGGCTCTTCGGCTTTGAAACAAAGATGAGCACTGCAACCCTAGAGTCAGATTCGACTGGCTTTCGAGCAAGGGAACCTTTATCTTTACTATGACAAAGAACCCACAAAGATACTTCTCTTAGGTGACTGAGTAGCGTTTGAGGAATTCATAACATTGAAAAGAGGACAGTGACATCACTTGGCAAACATTCAGAATTAAATGTTGAACATAAAAAGTTCAGCTCATCCGGGTGAATACTAGAGATGTATGTGCAGAAGACAGGGAACCAAAGAGATCAAAGCTTTTGTCTTTTGCTCCAGCCTTTGGGTTGGCTGCATAATTGCAAGCCTGTTGGGTTTTCCATTGAAAGTCGCCTCGTTACTGCTAGGAATTTATACAGGGCCAGTAATATTTCGCTATAGGCAAAAAGAGAGCCAGACAATGCCCTCAGACATTTTATTTGCCACCTAATACACTGGGAATGGCCTTTGAAAGAGTGCCAGCCAAATGGTCTTTCAAAACCTTCTGAAAACACAGCTGCTTCTCCCTCGCACACTTATGCACCCTTTAACACACATGGAGCCAACAGCAGTTACTTTACATTTCCCCTTCTTTGCTATATTGAGACCATTCTGTACTATTTTCTCCTGTAAGGCTGAAAGCAGATGATGGGGGGGGGATTTCTCCCACACCCTCCAAATTGGAAGAAGTGTGTCAGAGGCTGTGTTGAAATTAGGCCCCTGCCTAGTGAGAAACACTGGAGGGGAAGCAAGCATAACATTGTGGAGCATAAGACAGAGGGATAAAGCTGCCTATAAACACATGAAGCCACCTCATACTGTCAGAGGATCAATTCATCTTGCCCAGTATTGCTATGCTGCCTGGCAATGGTACTCCAAGGTCTCTGACCAGAAATGGACTGACCAAGGGTGGACTGGCCCTTAAAGGTATGGTAGTTTCTTGGGGGCCATGGAAGTTCTCTGAATTAGTGCTGTCATCATCAAAGCCCAGATCCAAGCTACACAGCCTCCTGTGGCACCATCAGCACTGCAGGGGCCAATTGTTCCAGGGATATTTTAACACCCCAATCCACCACTGACTCCTAGTCAACCCTTGCTAACTGAGATTGGAAGTGCCAGGGATGGACTGGGATTTTCTGTATGCAAAGCAGGTGGTCTAACCACTGAGCTATGAGCCTTCCACCTCATTAACAGGGGGCTGTATGAAAATTAGCATGGAATTGGACGTTGGTAGCTATTGTACATGAAATGTGCCCTGGCTATATATCTGGGCCCTGGGTAGTCTAGAGAGGGCAGAAATGCAGAGCAATATATGCAGCTCAGGGCCCCAAGGAAGAAAGAACCCACAGCCTTTCCAAATGTAGCTTGCTGTTGTCAACAGGATCACAGAGGCTGGAGGTATCTGAGATGTCTAGTGTAAGTCAGTGACCTGTTGCCTGTGGGGTGTATATTCTTCCCACTGTGCTCCAAAGACATGAGCAATCTGTTTGATCGAAGAGGATATCAGGACAAAAGAAATATGAGCTAGCAATGGTGTCTCTCCCATACCAGCTACAACTCTCTGGAAAACAAATGTCTGCCTTCAGCCTAATCTATTCCTCTACATCTTTACCTCCCAGTTTTGCCAGGTAGAAGTTGTGTTATTTTCCATTTTCTACATATTCTCTGTGAAAGACTCTGAAATGCTTTCTGGACTATGGATCTTGAGGGGCTTCTCACTGATGATTCAAGGCCCATCTTCTCCCACATAAACCTACCTATCTACTCCAGTCATCTTCAGGGGCCCTGCTTCTGGTGCCCCACCATCTGAGGCTAGGCAGGTGGCAACTCGAGAAAGAGCCTTCTTGGTCATACGGCCGAAAATTTGGAACTCCTTCCCTGTGGAGATTTGTCTGTCTCCTTCTACTGTTGTCCTCCACCAATGGGTGAAGACTTTTTTGTTTTGTTTGCCACTCCCCCACTAACTGTTATTGTCCCTCCTCCCTGGTTGTGGTGTTATGTGTGTCTGTGTGTTTATACATTTTCCCTGAATTGTTTAACTATTTTATATGCATTTATATTTTAAATGTTGTTTTCATGACTTGATGATTTCACGTTGAAATGTTTTAACGTTTTTATGTTCACTGTCTTGGAGACCCTGAACTGGGTGGAAAGGCAGCTTAGAATGTTTTAAATTAAAAACAATATTCCATGCTACAAAGAAAGTTGAGCAAAGATGCCAGCGGTATTGCAAATGTTGTGAAAGATCTGCTCTTGCACCAATGGTTGGGCCTACCCTCACCCCAGTCCTGATCCCCCCCCCTTACTCCATTGTGTCTGCTTTTTTTAGTCTAGCGGTGGGAGGATTGTGGGAGGGCAACACTGCAGGAGATTTTTTTTTTAATGCAGCCTTGTGTGCTTACTGGAAGTCCTTACCAGAAGTGGCAAAGGGTAGCTCTAAGAACTGCCAGAAACTCTATGGTAAAATCACAGATTACTAAGAAAAAGGAACTGGACTAAATCTTTGAAGATTTAGATTTGGGGGGGGGGAAACATCTGAACTGATTCACCCACCACTCAAAGCATTTTTTTACCTTCTTGGGGCTCCCTTTTATGGAAGCAGAGAGTGTAGAGACAATGCAGAGATGTCAGAATTGCTGGCTTCAAGCCAGAGAACCACTCTTAAATGTTCACTTAAGTGTAGGTTTGCCAGCCTCCAGGTGGGGCCTGGAGTTCTCCCAGAATTTCAACTGATCTCCAGATCAGTTCCTTTAGGAGGAATGGGAGGTTTGAAGGGAGGACTCTATGGTATCAAATACCTCATGACCTCCCTTCCCACCCCAAACTCAGACCCCTGTAAGCTCCATCTCCAAATCTCCAGGAATTCCCTAAGATGGAGTTGGCAACCCTGGCCAAGTGGAGGTTGCTGAGCCCTGCGTGGAGACAAAGGCCCTTTCTGCATTCTGCTTTTAATCCATGTTCTCCACAGTGTCCTTCAAGCAATTCTGCACTAAAATCAAATTCAACCTTCTTTTTATTCCAGATTTCCCCGCCCCCCCTCCATTTTCAGCCTGCTGTTGCCCCAGGTAATTTGGATGCTATTTTCCTGTGGACTTAAACTGCCTCGACTCTAACACTGAGAAAATCTGGAGTGGCAGGCAAATGGGGAAAGGACCAAAGGTTCCACTGAGCTGCTGAACATTATTAGAGCAACCTCTGCCTTCCAGTGGAGCTCTCCCAGGTCCTAAACAACCTCGGCCTCCTATTTCTATGCCCTCTCTGCTGGCTCCTTTTGATGCAAGATCACTCCTGTTGACACTCAGTCCCCTCCTGGTCTTGCTTAGTGACTTGAGGCAGCTTGCAGCTTGCCAGAATAGGTCTCCACTCCCGCTGAATGAGCTATAGTTGTTAACTGCAGAACCACATGGGATTTATATAAGAACAGCCCCCCCCCACTGCATAGGGGTTTTTTTTTGCGGGGGGTGATAGTTAATGCTGTAAAAGGTTCCTAAAACATGAACATTATTCTTTTTGCTTTTATAGCTTGACAATCTAATTCTGGCCATGCTGCATGAAGTAACGACTCTGTATTACCAAAAGGACCTATTAAGTCACCAACACAAAGGTTGCTCCTATTGATTTTCTATTCAAGTTGTCATGAGACAGTACAAGTAATGAATGGAAATCCTCAGTACAAATCATTTCTAAATAAATTACACCTGCAGAGATTTTCCTCTTGAACTGAAGAATTATTTTCATAGTAGTTTAGGGTTGCTGTGGGCACCAGATTAGCGATTAAGGCACACCGGTCCTAGTCCAGCCCATATCCCAGACTCTGTAAATATCTGGATATTGATCAGTAACTCTAATCAACAGGACATAGCTCTAAAGCTAACAACCTTTGCACAGCCACAGTACCTATGGGCATGTTGTAGACGGTAGTTTGTTAATCAATGTTACAATGTAATCCTTTAAGCAAATCCCCCGAAAGTTATTGTTCTCCTCTGGTTTTCTGAATGTGAACCCTGAACCCCAGCTGTGTGAACTCTCAACCCCAGCACACGGATGGAGGGGAGGGGGGAAGCAGAATGGGCATATAATAAACTGCTGCTGCCTTGAGAGGCAGACTGATTTCTCTACCCTCAAGAGAGTTGTCTCGCGTGATTCTTCATGTGGCGCCCGAAGCAGGGACACTGAGGAACACACCGTGGCTCACCAGCACCTGGAACAGGTCCCTTGAGTGCACTCCTTCGTCCAGCATCTGCTGTGACCCCTTCACTGGTGAGTATGGGGGGTGATTTGACAATCCCTCAGAGAAAGCATGCCGAAGAACTCCATTATTTGCTTCAGAGATCCGGCGGGACCGCATCTCTGCGGCAAGTAAAGAGTTTGTTAGGAGAAATCCATAGGCTATGTCCCTCCTACCCGGAAGAGGGGTCTTTGAGACTCCGGGTTTGGGAAAAAGTGGGGAAGATTTTACATTGTCCCCCAAGAGCTCCTGTAGAGCTGCTTCAGGTCTGGCATCAATGCCGATATGCGGTTGAAACTTTTGCACCCACTCAGCCGAGGACACAGTT
>NW_015176487.1:348255-348396 GCF_001447785.1 Gekko japonicus | reverse complement strand
GTTAGCTACAGCCAAAATGCATTTTCTACTTTTTAATGGATGTTACATTTTCTGGTGTACTGTGGGCCACTCCTCAGCAGGGGGAAACTGCAGCTCATGTTATTTCTCACCTCTACGCTGCAATCACTGCATTGGGCCACC